>NC_084749.1:12869106-12961606 GCF_033978785.1 Entelurus aequoreus
AGCAGGAACACGATAAAATGAGCCAATTTTCACCAAAGAGCAATAATCTGCCTTCTGTTTGTAAAACAGCGGGAGATAAACTTCATCCTGTGTGCAAAAAAAAAAAAAAAGTCAAAAGTCTTCACAGAAACAAGTCCGACTAAAATATTGTTTTTCTGACAGCCTGCAGCTCGGTGTTGAAGGATGGGCGAGGTGGGGCGGCGTCGATGAGGACCCCCGCCCCAGGCTCAGAGGGAACGGATTAGAAAAGGGTGATGCAATATTAATTGGTGGCGGCGCGTGCCGGGGAGCGGGGGGTGGGCGGGGGGGGGGCTGTCGGTGGTTTCTCCTCCCCCGGGGGACGGAGGCTGTCAGGAGCTCGGAGAGACGGCCCGAGATGAGTCGCTGACCTTGTCTGTCAGCCGGCGGAGGAGAGGACGACTCGCCGAGGAGACACCCGGTTTCGCCTGACACTCGGATCAACACTCTGCCAGTCCACCGCGAGCCAGCTGGGACACATCCTTCCACTCGAGTGACAACGGGGACGGACGGGAGAGATCCAGGACGCCACTAACGTGTTACGGCAAATAATACGCACTCTGTGGGACGATAGGCCGTCCAAACAGGACTCCTGGGGCCTAATGTCCACGTTTACACCAGCTTCTCCTAAAGTGTTGCATCAATCAGTGATTGGACTACATGTTTGGGGGTCAAACCAGGGTCAAACTGCTTTCCATTGAGGGCCATGTCGCAGTTATGGCTGCCTAGTTGGAACAGTGCGTAATATATAATTAGGTATATATTATCACACAACTCTTATGCTTAAGGGCCGTTGCTATAGTTACTATCAAGTGTGCTGAAGTTGTACTTTTTCTATCTGTGCAAAGCCAGTCTCGTATCGGTGTTTGTTTCCAGAATCGGCCCAAGGCCGAACATCGAGCGCCGTGATGCAGACAAAGCAGAGACAGGGCGATATCACGAGAGTCAGCACATTTGCATTTCATTGATAGTCATATATTGTGTCTAACTGGCGCTGTTGAGATTACCCACTTACCAAAGTGAATGAATGAACTCATATTATGTTGTACATATACAGTATATAATGTTTATATTCAACTTGGAGAAAGCCAACCACCAGGTTGAAGTAAATACCAGGCGCTCGCTGACGAGCCCTTTAATTGGCGGACGGCGTGGCTCGGGTGATAGAGCGGCAATGCCAGCAACTTGAGGGTTCCAGGTTTGATCCCGGCCACTTCACCCTCGGTGGTGGTTAGCGCCATCAGTGTGTGAATGTGCGTGTGGAAATAGTGTCAAAGCGCTTTGAGTACCTCGAAGTATGCAATCAATTTGACCATTTCAGGGTTTTTGCAATGCAGTCTGCTGAAAATGATGGAAAGCGCCAGTCTACGTAGCAACTGGCGCTGGGGTCAAGGCTGGATTTGCCACGAAACACATTTTAAGATATTCAGCACTGGCGGCTAAAGTGGATCGTGCACGCCCCAAATTCGTCACGTTTCATGTGTCAGGTAAACCGCGCCGAATGGGGCCATTAGAACTACCGTCCTACTGTATGCATTTGATTATTTTAGATACTTTTTTACATACGCCGTAAAAACAAAGAAAATACCTGTAGATTTTATGGTAAAAAAAACTGGCAGCTCAATCGCAAATTGTACCTTAAAATTTACGATGTGTTTTTTTTACAGCATATTATGTGAATGGAAAAACGGTACCACTGGTTCTATGGTAAAATTCTGGCGACGAGGCTGCCATTAAAAAAAAAAAAACATTTTTACTGTAAAATCTACAGTAACTTTTACATACCCCGTAAAAACTAAGAAAATACCTGTAGATTTTATGGTAAAAAAAACTGGCAGCTCAATCGCTAATTTTACCTTAAAATTTACGATGTTTTTTTTTTGTTTTTTTTACTGCATATTATGTGAATGGAAAAACGGTACCACTGGTTCTATGGTAAAATTCTGGCAACGAGGCTGCCATTTAAAAAAAAAACATTTTTACTGTAAAATCTACCGTAACTTTCACATACCCCGTAAAAACTGAGAAAATACCTGTAGATTTTATGGTAAAAAAAACTGGCAGCTCAATCGCAAATTGTACCTTAATATTTACGATGTGTTTTTTTTACAGCATATTATGTGAATGGAAAAACGGTACCACTGGTTCTATGGTAAAATTCTGGCGACGAGGCTGCCATTTAAAAAAAAAACATTTTTACTGTAAAATCTACCGTAACTTTTACATACACCGTAAAAACTAAAAAAATACCTGTAGATTTTATGATAAAAAAAGTGGCAGCTCAATCGCAAATTTTACCTTAACATTTACGATGTTTTTTTTTCACAGCATATTATGTGAATGGAAAAACGGTACCACTGGTTCTATGGTAAAATTCTGGCGACGAGGCTGCCCTTTTTTCTTTTTTTTTTTAACTGTAAAATCAACCGTAACTTTTACATACCTCGAAAAACTAAGAAAATACCTGTAGATTTTATGGTAAAAAAAGTGTCAGCTCAATTGCTAATTTTACCTCAAAATGTACGATGTTTTTTTTTTTTACTGCATATTATGTGAATGGAAAAACGGTACCACTGCTTCTATGGTAAAATTCTGGCGACGAAGCTGCCATTTTTTTTTTTTACTGTAAAATCTACCGTAACTTTTACATACACTGTAAAAACTAAGAAAATACCTGTAGATTTTATGGTAAAAAAAGTGTCAGTTTAATCGCAAATTTGACCTTAAAATGTACAATGTTTTTTTTACTGCATATTATGTGAATGGAAAAGCGGTACCACTGTTTCTATGGTAAAATTCTGGTCGACGAGGCTGCCATTTTTATATATTTTTTTTTACTGTAAAATCTACCGTAACCTTTACATACACCGTAAAAACTAAGAAAATACCTGTAGATTTTATGGTAAAAAAAACTGGCAGCTCAATCGCTAATTTTACATCAAAATGTACTATTTATTTTTTTTTACTGCATATGTGAATGGAAAAACGGCACCACTGTTTCTATGGTAAAATTCTGGCGACGAAGCTGACGTTTTTTTTTTGTTTTTTTTACTGTAAAATCTACTGTAACTTTTACATACTTCGAAAAACTAAGAACATACCTGTAGATTTTATGGTAAACAAAATAGCAGCTTAAGCGCAAATTTTACCTTAAAATTTACGATGTTTTTTTTACAGCATATTATGTGAATGGAAAAGTGGTACCACTGTTTCTATGGTAAAATTCTGGTCGACGAGGCTGCCATTTTAATTTTTTTTTACTGTAAAATCTACCGTAACTTTTACATACATCGTAAAAACTAAGAGAATACCTGTAGATTTTATGGTATAAAAAAAAACTCAATCGCAAATTTTACCTTAAAATTTACGATTTTTTTTTTTATAGCATATTATGTGAATGGAAAAACGGTACCACTGGTTCTATGGTACGCCTGTCAAAGTGCGGACTACGCAGCGGCGTGAAAACTGCAAACAATACGGTATGAGGACAGGTAGCATGTGCAAAAACACACACCTGGGGAGCAAACAATGCAATATTTTGGTGAACTAAATAAAGCCAACAGCGGGTCAGAATAATAATAAAAAACAAAACACACGTAGTCTGAAAGGACAAGCTGGTCCTTGCCATTTTTGTGTGTAAACACACACAGACATCCTACACACACTATTTTATTTATTTTTATTTTTTTTTATAGCTCCACACATCTTTGTTTTGTATCTGACACCTGCTATATTTCTGACATCAACACCTGCAGCCGCTGTGTGCAGGTGTGTGCTGCTGGGAAACTGTCAGCTTGACTCCACTTTAGCACACACACACGCTAAACAGGCAAAGTGGGGACCTCCTTCAATGTGGGGACCTCGGATGGACGAGGTTATCATCTTATCTTAAACTATACTATACATAACACATTTTACAATTGTTTTGTTAAGTGGGCAGAGAGTAATTGTCTTTATTAGTGGTATTGTTACCTTGCTATAGAGGTTAATGGATGTCTTTATTAACAAAACCCAAAACATTTTGACACTGAATTTTTGCTGAATACTGAATTTTTATACAATCATTTTTTTTGCTGCACCAACTCTTACAAATTTTTTTACACTGATATTTTTTTACTGTACACTGAATTTTTATACACTGAATTTTATGCACCAAATGTTTTTAAACTGCATTTTTCCGACGTGAATTTTTTTTTTACACAAAATCTTTTTTCGCTGACTTTTTATACAGTGAATTTTTATGCATGAAATGTTTTACCCTAATTTTTTCTGCATTGATTTTTCACACTGAGTTTTGAAGCAACAAATATTTCCGCCCTGAATTTTTTCACACAACATTTTGATACACTGAATTTTTCTGCACCAAATGTTTTTACACTGAACATTTCCACACTGAATTGTTTTACACCAAATATTTTTAGATTTAATTTATATATACATCGATGGTATGCACCAAATTTTTAAATTTTTTTTACATTGAATTTTTATATAACACATTTTTATACAATTTTTTCGGCAACAAATGTTTTTACACTGTTTTTTTCCTGCACTGAATTTTTTTTACACTAAATTATTTTACACTGATTTTATCTGCACCAAACATTTTTCCACTGAATTTTTACGCACCAATTTTTTTAAAGACATTTTCTCACACATAACTTTTATACAGTAAAATCAATTTGTATACAGTCATTATTTCTGCACCGAATGTTTTACACTGAATTTTTATGTACTTAATTTTTATTATACAATGTTTTTTTTACACTGAATTTTTCTACCATGAATTTTTCTGCACCAAATTTTTCACACTGAATTATTCTGCACTGATTTTTTTCACTGAATTTTGAAGCAACAAATATTCCTGCACTGACTTTGTTTACACTGAATTTTGTACACACAAAACATTTTTACACAAAATTCTGCACATTTTTTTCACACAGAATTTTTTGTCAGTGAATTTTTTTTACACTGAATTTTTCTGCAGGGAATTTTTTTACACTGATCATTTATTTTCATTACACAAATTTTTTTTTACACTGAATTTTTCTGCAGTGAATTTTTTATACACTGATCATTTATTTTTTATTACACAATTCTTTTTTTACACTGAATTTTTCTATCACAAATTTTTCTGCACCAAATTTTTCACTCTGAATTTTTATGCTCTGATTTTTTACACTGAATTTTAAAGCAACACATATTCCTGCACTGACTTTGTTTACACTGAATTTTGTACACACAAAACATTTTTTACACAAAAATTTTTTGCGCCAAATTTTTTTCACACTGAATTTTTCCTAAGTGAATTTTTTTCACACTGAATTTTTCCGCTCTGATTTTTTACACTAAATTTTGAAGCAACAAATATTCCTGCACTGACTTTGTTTACACTGAATGTTGTACACACAAAACATTTTTTACCCCAAATTTTTCTGCGCCAAATTTTTTTCACACTGAATTTTTCCGCAGTGAATTTTTTTTTACACTGATCATTTATACACTGATTATTATACACTGAATTTTAAAGCAATGTATTTTAACCAACTGAATTTTTAAACACATTTTTTGCTCACAAATGTTTACTCAATGAAATTGTCTGCATAATTTGAAGAGGAATATCACCTCATGCACACCCAAAGACCGCGTGGTGACCCCCAGAGTGGCGCCGATGTCGGCGTGCATGGCCCAGGGTCATGTGACAGCTCCAAACGAGACGCTCGTTAACACCAGGCCTTTTAAAAGTCATGGCTGGCAGCGCCGTTCCCTCCCTGCGTGTGTGTTGCAATGCATTATGGGCCCGGATTGACACTGACAGTGGCAGACAAGTGTCACTTTTGTCCGCGGTGGTGAATTGCACGTGCGGCTTGTTTTGTTAGCGTGCACGGTGTTGATGAAGTCATTAAAAAAATGAATGAAATATAAAAATTTAGTTTTTGAACTGCCGCTCTCCAGTGCTGTTAGCACTCATGCAACGCTCACCAAGAAAGTTTTCGGTGGATATTAAGCTGTACACGGACTACTCTAAAGTATATCCAAGTGTTACTGCTGTCAGAAAAATTGTATGTAAATTATCAAAAAACTTTCCATTCTCTGAGTTCCCAGTGAACAGACGAAAGCTGTCTTTGTTGCACCAAGCCAAAGGCTTGGAAAATTACCTTATGTACGACGGGAGGCGATGGGAGGGGGGTTATCTATTGTGATCCAAGACTTGCCCAAGCTCGATCCAGGACCAGCCCAAGCCAGAGGCATCTTTTTCTTTTGTGTTAATGTGACCGAAAACAATGGCTGTTTACATACCCCCCCCATTCCTTTAGTAACAGCTGTTGTTGTGCAAACAGGGAATATCCAAATAAAAGAGGAGACGTCAACCTTTTTTCGTCAGAGCGTGCTGAGACACTGTCCAAGGGTACCGTGTCCAGGCCTCTCTCCTCAAATTGAGCCAAACTGAATTCTGTCTCTGTTTAATTCTTTGCTTCTTGTCTTGTTTAATAGATGTCATCAGTGTTTGAACCTGACAACTGCAATACAAATGTTTGGTGTGTACTTTTTGCTCTCTTCTAATTGAAGTGGGGTGATAATTTGTTTCTTGGTGACACCTAGTGGCCACAGTAATTCATTGAGTTAAGCTTATGACGCGGTGAGTTTGAATGATAGGATAGGATAGACTTTGCGGACACGTTTGTTACTGGATACTGTTTATTACAATTCTGCCGTGGATACTTTGTATATGTAAGTAATGTGCAACTATAAATATTTAACACTTGATGTTGACAAATGTGCTGTTTTATATATTGTTATATATTGTTCAATTATGTTAGGGATGTTTTATGATTAATGGTAGTTTATATTTGGAGGACAATCAGTGGATGGAATAGGAACGTGCAGAAGAGGTGGCTAGATCCTCTCCGACACGCATTATTTACCTTGAAACCCAACTAAGCATGTGCATTAACGACATTTAAATGCCCATTAACATATAATTAACATACTATTAAAATACTATTAGTGCAATTAGGCTGGTCGTCATTCGCCAAGAGAGTGTGATTGGAGGAGAGTCTTGTTGAGGTGAGTCAGGAAGTCAAGAGGTGAGAGGCAGGAGATGAATATTTAAGTGACTGGTGTGCGATTGCAGGGAGTCGCCGTCACAGCGACAGTACTGCTGCCATGGCGACGCGCTGGCTGCAATGGTTTAATGATCACGCGGCGTTTATGAAGACATATTTGTCTCTCAACAACTGTCCTTTTGCAGCAGAACTCGGACAAACCATCATGCTCGTCTGGGCATGTCCCCTCATGTCCAAGATAAATACTTTTGGAGCAAGCGACCAGCGACGCTCAGATCAGAGCCGCCCTGTCGGAGTCTGTGAGCGGGAAGTGATGGCGTCGGCTTGAAATAACGCCATAACATCAGGTTAAGGTAAGTCGATAACATCGGGGTAAAATAAGTCCGTAGCATCAGGTTAAAAGTCAATAATATCAGGCTAAAATAAGTCGTCAACATTGGGTTAAAATAAGTCAGCAACATTGGGTTAAAATAAGTCGATAACGTTGGGTTGGAATAAGTCGATAAAATCAAGTTAAAGTAAGTCGATAACATCGGATTAAAATAAGTTAATAACACCGCGTTAAAATAACTTGATAACATGGGGTTAAAATAAACAAAAATAATTATATTAAAATAAATGGATAACTCTGGGTTAAAATAAGTTGATAATAATTATAATAAAATAAGTTAATGACATCGGGTTTAAAAATAAGTCGATAAAATCAAGTTAAAGTAAGTCGATAACATCGGATTAAAATAAGTCAATAACACCGCGTTAAAATAACTTCATAACATGGGGTTAAAATAAACAAAAATAATTATATTAAAATAAATTGATAACTCTGGGTTAAAATAAGTTGATAATAATTATATTAAAATAAGTTAATGACATCGGGTTTAAAAATAAGTCGATAAAATCAAGTTAAAGTAAGTCGATAACATCGGATTAAAATAAGTCAATAACACCGTGTTAAAATAACTTGATAACATGGGGTTAAAATAAACAAAAATAATTATATTAAAGTAAATTGATAACTCTGGGTTAAAATAAGTTGATAATAATTATATTAAAATAAGTTAATGACATCGGGTTTAAAAATAAGTCGATAAAATCAAGTTAAAGTAAGTCGATAACATCGGATTAAAATAAGTCAATAACACCGTGTTAAAATAACTTGATAACATAGGGTTAAAATAAACAAAAATAATTATATTAAAATAAATTGATAACTCTGGGTTAAAATAAGTTGATAATAATTATATTAAAATAAGTTAATGACATCGGGTTTAAAAATAAGTCGACAACATTGGGTTGAAATAAGTTAATAAAATCGTGTTGAAAGAAGTTGATAACATAAGGTTCAAATAAGTCAATGACATCGGGTCAAAAATAAGTTGATAACATTGGGTTAAAATAAGTTGATAACATTGGGTTAAAATAAGTTGATAACATTGGGTTAAAATAAGTTGATGACATCGGGTTAAAATAAGTTGATGAAATTGGGTTAAAATAAGTTTATAACATCGGGTTAAAAAAAGTCAATAACATTGGGTTGAAATAAGTCGATAAAATCAAGTTAAAGTAAGTCGATAACATCGGATTAAAATAAGTCAAAAACACCGTGTTAAAATATCTTGATAACAATGGGTTAATATAAGTCGATAAAATCATGTTAAAATAAGTTGATAACATTGGGTTAAAATAAGCAAAAATAATCATATTAAAATAAGTTGATAACTCTGGGTTAAAATAAGTTGATAATAATGGGTTAAAATAAGTCAATAACAACGGGTTAAACAAAGTCAATAACATTGTGTTAAAATAAGTTGATGACATCGGGTTAAAATACGTTGATAACATCGGGTTAAAATAAGTTGATAACATTGGGTTAAAACAAGTCAATAACATTGTGTTAAAATAAGTTGATGACATTGGGTTAAAACAAGTCAATAACATTGTGTTAAAATAAGTTGATGACATTGGGTTAAAATACGTTGATAACATCGGGTATAACATAAGTTTATAACATCGGGTTAAAAAAAGTCAATAACATTGTGTTAAAATAAGTTGATGACATTGGGTTAAAATAAGTTGATGACATCGGGTTAAAATAAGTTGATAAAATTGTGTTAAAATAAGTTTATAACATCGGGTTAAAAAAAGTCAATAACATTGGGTTAAAATAAGTCGATAAAATCAAGTTAAAGTAAGTAGATAACATCGGATTAAAGTAAGTCAATAACACTGCGTTAAAATAACTTGGGTTAAAATAAGTCGATAAAATCATGTTGAAAGAAGTTGATAACATTGCGTTAAAATAAGCAGAAATAATCATATTAAAATAAGTTGATAACTCTAGGTTAAAATAAGTTGATAATAATGGGTTAAAATAAGTTAATGACATCGGGTCAAAAATAAGTTGATAACATCGGGTTAAAAAAGTCAATAACATTGTGTTAAAATAAGTCGATAAAATCAAGTTAAAGTAAGTCGATAACATCGGATTAAAGTAAGTCAATAACACTGCGTTAAAATAACTTGGGTTAAAATATGTAGATAAGATCATTTTGAAAGAAGTTGATAACATTGGGTTAAAATAAGCAAAAATAATCATATTAAAATAAGTTGATAACTCTGGGTTAAAATAAGTTGATAATAATGGGTTAAAATAAGTTAATGACATCGGGTCAAAAATAAGTTGATAACATCGGGTTAAAAAAAGTCAATAACATTGTGTTAAAATAAGTCGATAAAATCAAGTTAAAGTAAGTCGATAACATCGGATTAAAGTAAGTCAATAACACTGCGTTAAAATAACTTGGGTTAAAATAAGTCGATAAAATCATGTTGAAAGAAGTTGATAACATTGGGTTAAAATAAGCAAAAATAATCATATTAAAATAAGTTGATAACTCTGGGTTAAAATAAGTTGATAATAATGGGTTAAAATAAGTTAATGACATCGGGTCAAAAATAAGTTGATAACATCGGGTTAAAAAAAGTCAATAACATTGTGTTAAAATAAGTCGATGACATCGGGTTAAAATAGGTCGATTATATTTTGAAATAAGTTGATAACATAAGATTAAAATAAGTCAATAACACCGGGTTAAAATAACTCAATACATTGAGTCAAAATAACTCAATAACATAGGGTTAAAATAGGTTGATAAAATCATGTTAAAATAAGTTGATAACACAAGGTTAAAATAAGTTGATGAAATCAGGTAAAAAATAAGTTAATAACATTGGGTTGAAATAAGTTGATAACATCGGGTTACAATAGGTCGATAATATCATATTAAAATAAGCTGATAATACTGGGTTAAAATAAGTTGATAACATTGGGTTACAATAGGTCGGTAATATATTAAAATAAGTTGCTAACATAAGATTAAAATAAGTTTAAAAAAACAAGTTAAAATAACTCAATAGATTGAGTTAAAATAACTTAACATTGGGTTATATTGTATATTTTATATATTTATCGACTTATTTTAATAAGTGGATAAAATCATGTTAAAAGAAGTTGATAACATAAGGTTAAAATAGGTTGATGAAATCGCGTTAAAAATAAGTCAAAAACAAGTCAAAAACATTGGGTTAAAATAAGTTAATAACATGGGTTAAGATAAGTCAATAACTTTGGGTTAAAATAAGTTGATAGCATCGGGTTAAAATAGGTCGACAATATTTTAAAATAAATTGATAACATAAGATTAAAATAGTTCAATAACGCCGGATTAAAATAACTCAATACATTGAGTTAAAATAACCGAATAACATTGGGTTAAAATAAGTCGATAAAATCATGTTAAAATAAGTTGATAACATAAGGTTAAAATAAGTCAATAAAATCATGTTAAAATAAGTTAATAATATTGAGTTAAAATAAGTCGATAAAATCATGTTAAAATAAGTTAATAATATTGGGTTAAAATAAGTGGATAAAATCATGTTAAAATAAGTTGATAACAAATAAGGTTAAAATAAGTCGATAAAATCATGTTAAAATAAATTGATAACATAAGGTTAAAATAAGTCAATAAAATCATGTTAAAATAAGTTAATAACATTGAGTTAAAATAAGTCGATAAATTCATGTTAAAATAAGTTGATAACATAAGGTTAAAATAAGTCGATAAAATCATGTTAAAATAAATTAATAAAATTGTGTTAAAATAAGTCCATAAAATCATGTTAAAATACGTTAATAACATTGGGTTAAAATAAGTCGATAAAATCATGTTAAAATAAGTTGATAACAAATAAGGTTGAAATAAGTCGATAAAATCAAGTTAAAGTAAGTCGATAACATCGGATTAAAGTAAGTCAATAACACTGCGTTAAAATAACTTAATAATAATGGGTTAAAATAAGTTGATAAAATCATGGTGAAAGAAGTTGATAACATTGCGTTAAAATAAGCAAAAATAATCATATTAAAATAAGTTGATAACTCAGGGTTAAAATAGGTTGATAATAATGGGTTAAAAAAGTCAATAACATTGTGTTAAAATAAGTTGATGACATCGGGTTAAAATAAGTCGATGACATCGGGTTAAAAGAGGTCGATAATATCTTGAAATAAGTTGATAACATAAGACTAAAATAAGTCAATAACAGTGCGTTAAAATAACTCAATACATTGAGTCAAAATAACTCAATAACATAAGGTTAAAATAGGTTGATAAAATCATGTTAAAATAAGTTGATAACATAAGGTTAAAATAAGTCGTTAAAATCATGTTAAAATAAATTGATAACACAAGGTTAAAATAAGTCAATAAAATCATGTTAAAATAAGTTAATAACATTGACTTAAAATAAGTCGATAAATTCATGTTAAAATAAGTTGATAACATAAGGTTAAAATAAGTCGATAAAATCATGTTAAAATAAATTAATAAAATTGGGTTAAAATAAGTTGATAACATCATGTTAAAATAAGTTAACATTGGGTTAAAATAAGTCAATAAAATCATGTTAAAATAAGTTTATAACAAATAAGGTTAAAATAAGTCGATAAAATCATGTTAAAATAAGTTGATAACAAATAAGGTTAAAATAAGTCGATAAAATCATGTTAAAATAAGTTAATAACATGGGGTTAAAATAAGTTGATAACATTGGGTTGAAATAAGTTATTATCATTGGGTTAAAATAAGTTAATAACATTGATTCAAAATGTGTCAATAACATTGGTTTAGGTAAAACACAGCAACATCGGGTTTAAAATAAGTCGATAATGACAAGTCAAAAATAACTCCGTAAAATAAAGTAGAGTGTTGTTGTGTTTTTGAAATATTTGTGTCTTATTGTGACTTTGCCGACTTTCCCTGTCCTTTTTCTGCTCAGGATGGAATAAGACTTGATGCCACAATTCCCTTGCACGTATAATTATATTAGACATTTAACTATTTCACTATTTTAATGCAGGCCGTGCAGGCTCCTACACAACATTTAGCCCTTCTCTGCGGCAGGAAGGCTATTTTCCTCGCTGAAACAAACGTCGTGAGCGACCATAGCTACCTAAGGTCCAAAGTGACGTGCCGTCTAATCAGCCGCCTGGTCGGGTTGAGTCAAGTTGTTGTCGTGTTTGATTGGAAGTCATAAAGTCGGCCATGTTCCTCGCTCACATTCTACCGCGGCCGTAAAAAGCCGGCAGGTTTTTTTTTTTTTGCATTCCAAACACATCCAATGTCACACAGGAAATGCATTACTGCCAGCGATTATGCGCCGCCGCCACCGCCGCCGTGCATGACACGCCACGCCAGATAAGATGAATCAGACCATGTTCCAAGAAGCTCCATAAAAGCAGCCAAACGTCCATATTCATTAGGTGGTGTGTGTGACACAAATGCAATATCTACACCCTCCTTCTTGCTTTTCACCGCAGGGTGGGGACGCCGGGCGCCGCTGCGACACACGGCGAGGGCCGCAGAGCCCAACCCGGCGGGGGAAGCCACGCCGCTAATCCATCATCACCTCCGCGGTATGGCCGCGCTGCCAATAGCGGCGGGCGGCAATACGTTAGGGGAGGGGGGGGCGGCAGCTTGGGCCGCGCTCACATCGACGCCTTCCCCTCGGGCTGCGGGGGAATGACACGCTTGCTTACACGGGCAATACCGTATAGGAAATGCGTCCGTCTGCTCGCTCAAAGCCACGCCGGAAAATGTCAGGGGTACAAATCCATCGCTTAAAATCTACTTTTAAAACAAGCAGCTTTAAAAGTTTAGCTTTCTTTAAAAAAAAACAAAAAAATTTTTTTTTTCCCTACGCTTTGAGCCCTGCGGCTTATAAAACGGTGCGGCTAATTTATGGGTTTTTTCTTCGCCCGGCAGCCATAATGTTTTGTATTCAACACCGGCAGAAACATTGAAAAGGTGTGTTCTTGTTTGTGCAATGGCGCCAACTTTTGGACGGGTTCGCTTACTGCGGGTGGAAAATGTACATCCGGTTTTGCACCTTCAACCGTTTCTGCTCAAAATGACTCTTCACGCATCACTCCGAGCAACGTTTGTAAGTTTTACAATACAACTAAAACAATTCATACTAGAGTGTCCGCCCTGAGATCGGTAGGTCGCGAGTTCAAACCCCGGCCGAGTCATACCAAAGACTATAAAAATGGGACCCGTTACCTCCCTGCTTGGCACTCAGCATCAAGGGTTGGAATTGGGGGTTAAATCACCAAAAATGATTCCCGGGCGCGGCCATCGCTGCTGCTCACTGCTCCCCTCACCTCTCAGGGGGTGATCAAGGGTGATGGGTCAAATGCAGAGAATAATTCCGCCTCACCTAGAGTGTGTGTGACAATCATTGGCACTTTAACAGTTTAGCTTTGTTTAAAAAAAACAACAACACATTTTTCCTACGCTTCGAACCCTGCAGTTTATAAAACGGTGCGGCTAATTTATGGTTTTTTTTCTTCGCCCGACAGCCGTAAGGTTTTGTATTCAACACCGACAGAAACATTGAAAATAAAAATAAAAATAAAATCATTATATCTGAAAAACAATAACATATTTGTTTATAGAAGAGTTTGAATGCCGGTTTAAGAGACGTCTAATCCTTGCTCAGTTTAAAAAGAGGTACAAAGACATGATTTTAGAAATATACAAGAATGAGGGTTTCTAGCAACCACAAGGTGTTTACATTATTATTATTAATTCTCCAATTTTTTTGGGTAGTTATTTCAATCAATCAATCAATCAATGTTTATTTATATAGCCCTAAATCACAAGTGTCTCAAAGGGCTGCACAAGCCACGACGACATCCTCGGTTCAGATCCCACGTAAGGGCAAGGAAAAACTCACAACCCAGTTTACTTGTCACTTAGAACTTGTACGTGTAGTTCACATTTGAACTGATACAGTACCAATTCCCGGTACCTGGGAATTGATACCGCTACACAGTGTGTTAATAAATATTGTTTTTGATTATAACATTTCTGAGTTTCACTTGCAAGTATGACATTAAAACCTCTAAAGGCTTAGTGGCCACATTCGTGGACAGCACCTTTTAGCTCTTATTTCCAAAATTGTGTACACTACTGAATTGGGGTCTTATGGCCACATATGTGGACACTTATACTGCCATCTGGTGGTGTCAGAAAAGTATAACATACAATGGAATTTGGAAAAAAAATAAGTGTAAAAATAAGAATTAGCATGTCACTAAACATGAAGTACACGTTTGTGTACTTATGGACTAAATACATCATATAAAAAGATGATTCTTAGTTTTTATTCTAATTAGGGTCCAATAAGCCCAAATAGCAAAGAGAAATAAATAAAGCATGTAAACAAACAGCTTGGGCCTTAAGAGGTTAAGTTGTAGTTGCAAGTCCAAGACATAAGACGCATACTTGCCAACCTTGAGACCTCCAATATCGGGAGGTGGGGGGGGGCCTTGGTCGGGGGTGGTTGGGGGCGTGGTTATTTACAGCTAGAATTCACCAACTCGAGTATTTCATATATATTTCATATATATATATATATATATATATATATATATATATATATGTATGAAATACTTGACTTTCAGTGAATTCTAGCTATATATATATATATTTATTTTATTAACATAAAAGAAATACTTGAATTTCAGTGTTCCGGTGGCTATCCATTAGATGGCAGTATTGTCCTGTTTAACTTCTCCGTTCATGATGAGTATATCATTTCGGCCACCGTGTTCAATGGAGAAGTCTGTTCTACATATTTACAGGCAACATACACCTTCCCCTTCGAACTGTCCTGGATGAACTGAAATTCTTGTTTCCATTCGTTTTGGAACTTGCAAGCGTATTACTTCATCTTGCTCGTCGACGGCGTCGCCATGTCTGTAATTTCCTCGTTCTTCTGCTTCGTCTCCTTGTTGTGTGCGCAGTTGTGCACTCTACTCTCTAAAAGCCCTAGATGTTATGACGTCATTGGGCAGGCAAGCTGTTTATATTGTGGGAAAGCGGACGTGAGAACAGGCTGTCCCCACTCAGTCTCAGGTCCGCATTGAGCTGGAGGGGGCGTGGCCTCCAGCTCCGGCTTAATACCGGGAGTTTGTCGGGAGAAAATCTCTGCCGGGAGGTTGTCGGGAGAGGCGCTGAATACCGGGATTCTCCCGCTAAAAACGGGAGGGTTGGCAAGTATGATTAGATGGCAGTGGTGCACAGTTTATGGTTTGCTGGCTTAGTCAGTTCACTCTTTGCTAAATGTAGTCTTTTGTTGCACCTCAAAAAGTGTTGACACTGTAAGTATTGTACTTATTAGGGAACCAGCTGTTTGATTGTAAGGTGCATGGTAGTTGTAGTTTTTATCAACAAATTTGAAAGTGTTGAAATCGCAACAGCTAATCAGTAGCGTGCCAATAGAAAAGCCAATGTATATTAGCATCAAGCTAGCAAATCTTTGGAAAAGTGGAGACATATTTTACTTGCTTTGGAGTGTTTTTTCCAAGTCAATTGCTTTGTTGGCATTGGAAATTGCAACATTACCTAGAGGTAGTTTGGCTGAGTTTGCTCTCAGAAGCGGGGATCGAACCTGGAAGCCTCAAGTCGCTGGCACGTCCACTCTACCAACCGAGCCATGCCGCCCCGATTAACGGAAGACTGCTTCTAAATCAATGCATTCCAAGACAAAACGACAAACAAAAATGGATATTGCTTTGACATCTTTATCATTTCGAAGCACACAAAATGCGTCAGGTTTGTTCCCCAAAGTACAACACCGTGCAGCGGTGGAAGACACAGAAAAACAACCCAGCCACACAAGACGAGTGCTGATAGAATAGAAGTTTGGATTTATTTTGCTTTTTATTTGGACAATAAAACACATGTTCCTGAAATGCAGCAAGAGACATAGAAGGGGGATGGCTAAGCATCTCGCCAGCAGAGCGGAGGAGAGGTGTGGCCGGTTAAGACGCTGCTGTACACGGACACGCTATTGCGTAGAATACCACCTGTGCCAGGCTAAAGCGGGCTTGAGGGTTGGGGGTTTTACTGCAATCACTGGAGCGTCTTTCACGTCGCTATACCGGAACATTTGATTACCCTGTCTTGCCCTAACGAGCATTGGCAATGCACTTCCACCCTAAAGAGTTCTGCACCGCACAGTCGGACTCCAAGGACGGTGAATGTCGTCACGGCAACGGTTAGCAAATAAAAGCGCTAACAGTGCATGGGTCGAACATAGGAGAAAACCAGGGGTCATTACCCTCTGAAAGCAAGGATGTAAAATAGGGTGCGCTACTTGGCTGCAACCAGCAGAGGCGCTGATGATTTTCGCGGTCTAAAGAAGCCCTGGAAGTTTAGCTCCGTCCCCGCAATGGCATAGAAATAGGAGGTCAGAACATTCTGTTAGGAATGATTAAAAATAAACAATTGTTACTCCTCGTCTCTTAAATGGTGAACGGGTTATACTTGTATCGCGCTTTTCTACCTTCCACATTCACCCACTGATGGCGGGAGCTGCCATGCAAGGCCCTAACCACGACCCGTCGGGAGCAAGGGTGAAGTGTCTTGCTCAAGGACGCAACGGCCGTGGCGAGGTTGGTAGAAGGTGGGGATCGAACCAGGAACCCTCAGGTTGCTGGCACAGCCACTCTCCCAACCGCGTCACACCGTCCCCGTCTCTTAAGCAAAACGTATTCTCATCATACTTGCCAACCTTGAGACCTCCGAATTCGGGAGATGGGATATGGGGGGGGGGGTTTGGTCGTAGCGGGGAGTGTATATTGTAGGGTCCCGGAAGAGTTAGTGCTTCAAGGGGTTCTGGGTATTTGTTCTGTTGTGTTACGGTGCGGATGTTCTCCCGAAATGTGTTTGTCATTCTTGTTTGGTTGTGGGTTCACAGTGTGGCGCATATTTGTAACAGTGTTAAAGTTGTTTATACAGCCACCCTCTGTGTGACCTGTATGGCTGTTGATCAAGTATGCTTGCATTCACAAATGTTAACTGCCTCCAATATTGTTGTCCGGGTGGAAATCGGGATAATTTCGGGAGAATGGTTGCCCCAGGAGATTTTTGGGAGTCTCCCGGGAAAATCGGGAGGGTTGGCAAGTATGACCACAACCCATCAGGAGCAAGGGTGAAGTGTCTTGCTCAAGGACACAACGGCCGTGACGAGGTTGGTAGAAGGTGGTTGATCGTACCAGGAACCCTCAGGTTGCTGGCACAGCCACTCTCCCAACCGCGTCACACCGTCCCCGTCTCTTAAGCAAAACGTATTCTCATCATACTTGCCAACCTTGAGACCTCCGAATTCGGGAGATGGGATGGGGGGGCGTGATTGGGGGGGCGGGGTTTGGTCGTAGCGGGGAGTGTATATTGTAGGGTCCCGGAAGAGTTAGTGCTTCAAGGGGTTCTGGGTATTTGTTCTGTTGTGTTACGGTGCGGATGTTCTCCCGAAATGTGTTTGTCATTCTTGTTTGGTTGTGGGTTCACAGTGTGGGGCATATTTGTAACAGTGTTAAAGTTGTTTATACATCCACCCTCTGTGTGACCTGTATGGCTGTTGATCAAGTATGCCTTGCATTCACTAATGTTAACTGCCTCCGATATTGTTGTCCGGGTGGAAATCGGGATAATTTCGGGAGAATGGTTGCCCCAGGAGATTTTTGGGAGTCTCCCGGGAAAATCGGGAGGGTTGGCAAGTATGACCACAACCCATCAGGAGCAAGGGTGAAGTGTCTTGCTCAAGGAAACAACGGCCGTGACGAGGTTGGTAGAAGGTGGTTGATCGTACCAGGAACCCTCAGGTTGCTGGCACAGCCACTCTCCCAACCGCGTCACACCGTCCCCGTCTCTTAAGCAAAACGTATTCTCATCATACTTGCCAACCTTGAGACCTCCGAATTCGGGAGATGGGATGGGGGGCGTGATTGGGGGGGCGGGGTTTGGTCGTAGCGGGGGTGTATATTGTAGGGTCCCGGAAGAGTTAGTGCTTCAAGGGGTTCTGGGTATTTGTTCTGTTGTGTTACGGTGCGGATGTTCTCCCGAAATGTGTTTGTCATTCTTGTTTGGTTGTGGGTTCACAGTGTGGCGCATATTTGTAACAGTGTTAAAGTTGTTTATGACCTGTATGGCTGTTGATCAAGTATGCATTGCATTCACTAATGTTAACTGCCTCCAATATTGTTGTCCGGGTGGAAATCGGGATAATTTCGGGAGAATGGTTGCCCCAGGAGATTTTTGGGAGGGGGGGGGCACTAATATTCGGGAGTCTCCCGGGAAAGTCGGGAGGGTTGGCAAGTATGACCACGACCCATCAGGAGCAAGGGTGAAGTGTCTTGCTCAAGGACACAACGTCCGTGACGAGGTTGGTAGAAGGTGGTTGATCGTACCAGGAACCCTCAGGTTAGACAAACTTTAATGATCCACAAGGGAAATTGTTCAAATTTTTGAGAGGTTGCTGGCACGGCCACTCTCCCGACCGCGCCACGCCGTCCCCGTCTCTTAAGCAAAGCATACTCTCATGGCCATCCCCAGTTGCAACAACTGCTTCCCAAAAACAAAACACACACGAACATTTAGTCGACTTGAACCAAGGTCTACCAGTTTTACAGCATAAAATGCATCTTTAAAGGACTGCTGTGGAAGCATCAACCAGAAAAAATGAACGAGGAGTAAAAGCAATCCGGAGAACAGTCAAGAAAAATCACTATCAACATTTTTTGTTTTTCCGCTCGGTATTTTGACCGCCCAAAAAATAAAACAAGACAAAGACGGTCCGTGGATTTCTACCCGGCTTTGTCCCTGAGCAAGTCAGAGCTTTTCTTCCTGTCACTCACACACAAACACACCGTAGACCCGTAGAGATGTAGCTGCGGCGACAGCATCGAACAAGAGTTATGTCGATAATTTTTTACGATAATGGTGATCAATGAGGAACTACTATCATATTTTTTAGTGACGTTCTCAGAGCATTCAACTGATCGCCAAATCTACTGCTCAGTTTGTCTTAGACGACGTTCGGCCTCTGATCCGTCATCAGCTCACGCTCTCAGACTTGGATTGATCACAGATCAACCTCTAGTACTGTTGCTCCTGAGAACACAGTGACCTGGATGAACGAGGACATCCCTAGGAATATTTTTACTGACGTCTCCCAGTTATTTCACTGAAAACAGTTTTTTTTTCAATTCAGTTTGAGATAATCTCGTTCATCCACATCATTTTATTGTCACGACATTGAATGGACCACAACTGGACTGTTCAGTTTGTCTTAGACGTTTGGACTCTCGTCCGAGCAGGCTTCATCAGCTCATGCTTTCAGACTTAGATTGATCTAAGATCAACCTATAAAACTGTTGATACTGAGAATCCAGTGACCCCGATGAATAAGAAGATCCACAGGCATCTTTTGACTATCATCTCCCAGTTATTTCACAGACACTGAAGTCAGGATTTAAATTTTAGTCTGAGATATCCTCATTCATCCGCATCATTTTTTCCTCACGACATTGAACGGATCACAACTGGACTGTACAGATTTGTCTCAGAAGATGTTTGGCCTCAAATCCGCGCAGGCTTCATCAGTTCATGCTCTCAGACTTAGATGGATCTTAGATCAACCTATAGAACTGTTGATACTGAGAACACGATGACCTGGATGAATGTGGATATCCACAGGCTTCCTTTTACTAGCATCACCCAGTTATTTCAGACACTGAAAACAGTGTTTTCAATTTAGTCTCATCCACATCATTTTATTCTCACGACATTGAACGGATCACAACTGGATTGTTCAGATTTGTCTCAGAAGATGTTTGGCCTCACATCTGAACAGGCTTTTGTTCCGTGCTGTAGGACGATACAGTAGGTCAAGACAGTCAATTCAGTGGAATCCTCTTCCTTAGTATCTAAATTCTTCCGTAAGTCTAGGATGTACGGAAAATGTAACAATCTTTGAAGTATTCCGTTGGATCGATGGTCATGGAGGCCTCTGAAAGCCTGAAGTGGCAGTGTTGTGTTTTAGAGGCGACATTATCTGTAACCTCCGCCGTTGGTTTGGCAACTGTGATTAGCAAAATAACTCGAAAAGTTTCGGGTAGATTTTCATTTAAATTTAAAATTGGATAAGGAACAACACATTAGATTTTGGGCCTGATTCGCATCATTTCTAATGCGTTACCTTGCGACCGATGTTTCTCGAATAGTTGGTCGGGAGTGGCAGGGGAGATTTTCATTATATGTATACATATCTGTCTACACACTAGTGTTCATGTTAGAACAATACAAAAACCAGCAGCTAGGTGGCTAGCAGTGCTCAATCTAATCCACAGGTTCTCCGTTCTACACAAGTAGAAGTAGTGAGTACACAGGAAGCTACCAAAGGGGAAGAAAGGTGACAGAAATGTAAAGAAAGTAGTCAACAGCGGCTTATATAAAGAAGGTAAATACTACAGTGCGTTGTACTTAGGTTCTCAATAATTTAATTGCGGTCATTTCTGTTCCCAAAATAGGGCCATGGCAGAAAATAACCAAGAAGCACTTCCTTGCGTTTATTTTCTGTGGGCACAAACAAAACTAGTATAGACTGGCAAGAGGCTTCACTCAGTTTCTTTTATTCCGCTATAGATAACTCAAACAGTTATGGATGGATTTTGAATAATCTTTCAGGAAATGTCCTAAATAGGATAAGAAACAAGTCGTTACATTTCTATGTTTACGTTACGAGCTTCAATTTCTGTGCGTGTACGCTCACTCTGTTTCTTTTATTATGCTATAGATGGCTCCAAAATTAAACTTTCAGAAAATGTCAGAAATGGGATAAGGATCCAGACCACTGTCTGGATTCAGGACTTTGTTTTACTGTTGGAAGGTAAGGCCTGGCGTACGTCTGCGCACTACGAGTGTGGACTGTCCTTCTGCACCCTAAAAAAGTGAAACCACTCTTGCTGAGTCATGCGTCTTAAATGATTAATACTTGGGTCCTACACCATCCCTTCAGATTAGTGCTCTCCTGTCTCGACTGCTTGAACGATAGTTTTAACAAGTTTTATCTTTACGTTTTGCGTCCTAAAAAAGTGAAACTATTCTTGTTGACTCATGCCACTGTCTTGGAGGATAAATACTTGGGTCCGGCACCATTCTCTCAGATTAGAGCTGCCTTATCAAGACTGATAAAGCCTATGCACCGTCTCCTGAGACAACCTGGACGGTCCATTCAATGCTCTGAGAAGTCTTCGGTTTGCCTAAACAACTCTTGAAAATTCGGGTCCGTCTTACATTCGGGTCAGTACAGTAATGCAGACCATTTGCTGTGACACAAGTCAATGGAAATCAATAAACGTCCTATTCAAAGGTCCAGTGTGAGCTTTGAACCAGATTTTTCAAACACAAACACTTGCAACAATTAAACACTGGCAGCAAACAAGGTCCTACATCATCCCTTCAGTTTAGGGCTGTCCTGTCTCGACTGCTTGGACGATAGTTTTTAACAAGTTTTATCTTTACGTTTTGCGTCCTAAAAAAGTGAAACTATTCTTGTTGACTCATGCCACTGTCTTGGAGGATAAATATTTGGGTCCGAAACCATTCTCTCAGATTAGAGCTGCCCGATCAAGACAGATAAAGCCTATGCACCGTCTCCTAAGACAACCTGGACGGTCCATTCAATGCTCTGAGAAGTCTTCGGTTTGCCTAAACAACTCTTGAAAACTCGGGTCCGTCTTACATTCGGGTCAGTACAGTAATGCAGACCATTTGCTGTGACACAAGTCAATGGAAATCAATAAAAGTCATATTCAAAGGTCCAGTGTGAGCTTTGAACCAGATTTTTCAAACACAAACACTTGCAACAATTAAACACTGGCGGCAAACAGGCGCTAACAGCTGACACATCCTTTTCAAAAAATCAACAGGCTTTGAGGTACTCGAGAGAATCACAACTAGAACATTTTTTTGGGCGGATAGCACGTACGCAGAACACGGCAACAGCGAGACGTCAGAGTTAGCATTTCGTAAAAGTATTTTGGCTTCTTTCACCAAAGTGAGGGAGTCGCGGTGGTTGACGCGCCGACGTAAAAACAAAGCCCCCCGTCAGGGTTAAAAACCAGAGGAAAAAAAAACAAAACAGCACCATTTGAGGTCCGAGAGACAGATCCGTGTAGAACTGTTTGCTGGTAGCACCGTCAACCAGTTAAAAATCTCCCAACGCAACACAGACACCAAAAAACGCAAAGCACGGATCGACAGCACAACGTAGCGTAGAACACAGCAGCATCCTGAATGAAGCAGGTCATCGTTTTCCAACAATGATATCGTGAGTCCAGGTGTTTTATATTCGAAGATATATACTCGTATATATATATGTATTCTGTACATGTTGAGTAACCAGGTTTACTATATTTTTCTGACTATACACATAGTTCACTGACAAACACACCAGAGTAACAATGAGGTAGGGCGGTGAAAGTTAGATGAAGTAGAACCGGTTTGTGGATTGTATACAAAGTTACTGATACCGTAGTAAAAATATAGACCAAACAACGTGTCGCCTCCTTGTTGGTCTCAGTTCAGCCTGGTAGTGGCTTTTTACGTACAAAGTGCAGGTGGAAGCTTTTGTTCAATGGTCAAAAAGCCTCGAGCAACTTTGACAAGCTTTTTTTTTTGTTGGTTTTCATCTACGTTCAGTTATTTTATTTTTTTTTGAAAGACCCAGTCATCGTTCCCTGTCCGGAACTGGAGGTGGTGCAGGAAGAGGATCACAGAGCTGGTGAGGTTTCAACGCGATGGTGAAAGCGCCAAAGCGCTAACAATATACAGTCATGAACTATGACGGGGTACTCAAAAAAACACAAGTACCTCAAGTCTGATGTGGAAACCCGCTAACATGTCAGGTGATGTAAAATCTATTTTTCTTAGGCTTGACCCCGCCCCCTTTTGGCATCGAACAACAAAACAATACATGACAGGACTATCTTTGCTTTGTAAAATGGTGAACAAAATATTTTCGGGTCAGGCGAATTTGTCATGTGCAAACCATGCTGAGTAGGGGGTGCACAAAAATCGATTCGATTCATCCCAATTCTAAATCGATTCATAATTTTTTTAAAAATCTATAAAAAAACAAAAAATTAAATACTTTTTTTTAGGCCATCTCAATGTAACCAGAAGGAGCTTTTCTAACCTGTAACATGCTTTGTAAACAGTTTCATTGTCATTATTATGCCAAATACATTGCGAGCATCGAGTTGAATCGAGAATCAATTCTGAATCGAATCGTCACCCCATGAATCGGATCAAACCGCTAGGTGCCCAAAGACTCTCGCCCCTAATGCTGATCACCAGCCAATCAGCATCCAAACACTTTGGCTGATACTGATCGTACTTAGGTAACCATCGTCTAATATTATACATAAACATTTTATCAACGGATCCAGTTTTTTTTTTTTAATCGCCCCCAATTATCTTTGAGTACCGTAAATGCTCCAATTAAGGCCTCTGGTGCGTGGTCTTCAAAGGCAAATAACTGCCAGTTTGCCATTACAACATTGGCTCTGTGTAACATTTATTTGCCCTCAACTTTCTCATACATCCCAGATGCCATCCATCCATTTTCTACCCTTAAGTTTAAATATGTTAGGGGTAAAAAAAAAACAATAAACCTTTAATTAATGCAGCACACTCTGAGGCTATAATTAGAGCATTTACACTATTTTGTTCAAGCAAACATACCGCTGCTCATACTTATTCCAGACACTCACGAAGCAAACATTTTTAAGGTGCATCATGTAAATACAATGATTGCTTGGCCATAATTTAGAATTCTGACATAAAAAAACCCAAAAACCTTAATACCTCAAATAGGCTTTGTTAAGATTGACAAATTTAAGATTAAAGTGCATTAAACGCAATGATTTGTCACCGTTGACATGGGAATTCTTAGTGAAAAATCCTAGTTAGGCTTTTTGAATGCAACAACTTGGCGTCCACATTGATCGCTTTGGCTCGGCAGATGTTTGTTTGTAAAGCCAACAAGTCACACGGAAAAACAGACACCAGTATAAAAAACAAACAATAATAATGACATTCGTTGACGAAATGTCTAAAACATTTAAAACATGAAAAATACCTTTTTAAAAAAAAAAAATGTATGTAACATAAAAGGCTAAGCTCAACTTTGGAAATACCAGTAAAAAAAAAACAAAAAACCAAGAGACAAAAGGGACAGATAGAAGAAATAAATGTGGCTAAAGTGTGAAGAGGAGCAAAGGCTTGATGACAGCTCTGCAGCAGATTCACAGTTTTGCCTCTGTTGGCTCACACTTTTCAGATTTCAATCGCTTTAGCTGGCCGACAAGCCGCAAAAAGCATTTGGGGACAAAACAATACAAATAAAAAAACAACAACAAAAAACAACTGGATAGCAGGGGTCCCCAAACTACGGATTGTGTTTGCTGGCGGCCCGGATCGGGAAAAACCCACGAAAATATGTTTTGTATATATATATATATATGTATATACTTATCTAAGGTTTGGATATATTTAGTGAGTGGCACAGTTGGATTGGAGCAGATAGAACGAAAAAAAAAGACAGGAGTCAGGGAGAAAATTGTGGGGCTGAAAAAAAAAATACAAAATTAAAAACAAATAAATAGTACATACATATACACATACACATACATATATATATATACACATAGATATACATATATATATATATAGATATACACATATATAGATATACATGTATATATATACATATATATATATATACACAAATATATATATATACATATATATATATACAAATATATATATATATATATATACACATATATATACATATATATATATATATATACACATACATACATACATATATATATACACACATACATACTGTATATACATACATATATACATACACATACATATATACACATACATACATATATATACACATACACATATATATATACACATACATATATATATTTATATTAGGGCTGCAACAACTAATCGATTAAATCGATTAAAATCGATTATAAAAATAGTTGCCGATTAATTTAGTCTTCGATTCGTTGGATCTATGCTATGCGCATGCGCAGAGGCAATTTATTTATTTATTTATTTTTATTTTTTAAAATAAACCTTTATTTATTAACTGCAACATGTACAAACAGCTGAGAAACAATAATCAAAATAAGTATGGTGTCAGTATGCTGATTTTTTTCAATAAAATACTGGAAAGGATAGAAATTTAGTTTGTCTCTTTTATCCGATTATTAATCGAGTAATCGAAGTAATAATCGTCAGATTAATCGATGATCAAATTAATCGTTAGTTGCAGCCCTAATTTATATATATATATATATATATATATATTTACACATACATACATATATGCACATACACGCACACATACATATATACACACACACATATATCTATATTTGTGTGTGTATATATCCACACACACACACACACACACACACACACACACACACACACACACACACACACACACACACACACACACACACACACACACACACACACACACACACACACACACACACACACACACACACACACACACACACACACACACACCAGCCAAAATTGTTTTAACCCAATGTGGCCCCCCGAGTGAAAAAGTTTGGAGACCCCTGCTACAGAGGGTTATTGTAGTGTTGAGGAGGACCCCAACATACCACCAGCATCACCTCAGACAGCTTTACCCACACACCTTCTCTGAAGCACCACACGCGCACACACATAATAGTACCACACTGATAACACTACCTACAGACAGCTCTACATTCTCACAGCAAAGTGCAGGCCGAGTCTCCAGACTTCAGCTTCGACTACAATCACAGCTCGCTAGAAAACCCGAGGGCGCGCCGTGGCCCTGGTGATTGCCAAATCCATTTAAGGCCTTTCCTGTTCCCCCGATTACATGTTCAACAGTCACACTGTCTGCCATGGCAGCTTTAGCACAGCCACAGGTTTCCATGTGCTTCAATGTACAATGGCGACAAAATAACTCTCCATTAAACTCTGGACGCCTTTTAAAGGCAAGCCGGAACACTAGGAGGAACTTGTGCAAAAAGATCACGATCCATTAACATGGTCTATATGACAATTCATTAAGTGGAACCTCCAAAGTTAAAAAAATTGGATTTATACCAATACTTTCTGGTAGAAATGTCCGATAATGGCTTTTTTGCCGATATCCCGATATTGTCCAACTCTTAATTACCGATTCCGATATCAACCGATACCGATATATGCAGTCGTGGAATTAACACATTATCATGCCTAATTTTGTTGTGATGCATTAAACAATGTAACAAGGTTTTCCAAAATAAATCAACTCAAGTTATGGAAAAAAATGCCAACATGGCACTGCCATATTTATTATTGAAGTCACAAAGCGGGGTGTGTATATTGTAGCGTCCCGGAAGAGTTAGTGCTGCAAGGGGTTCTGGGTGTTTGTTCTGTTGTGTTACGGTGCGGAAGTTCTCCCGAAATGTGTTTGTCATTCTTGTTTGGTGTGGGTTCACAGTGTGGCGCATATTTGTAACAGTGTTAAAGTTGTTTATACGGCCACCCTCAGTGTGGCCTGTATGGCTGTTGACCAAGTATGCTTTGCATTCACTTGCATGTGTGAAAAGCCGTAGGTATTATGTGACTGGGCCGGCACGCAAAGGCAGTGTGTCCAAAGTGCGGCCCCGGGGGCCATTTGTGGCCCGCAGGTCATTTTTTTAACGGCCCCACGGCACATTTTAAAAATACGATTGAAAACAATTAAAAACATGATAAGTGGTATAAAAGAGCAAACAGGTGAAATGTAAGAAGAAAATGTCGCAATGTTTACTCTAATAACACAAAGCTGCCATGCAGGCTGTTTCTTTCTTCAATGTCATTATGAATTATTGACCTATTCAAGGCTCCAATTACGTCACATCTGAGATATTTTGGGGGAAAATGTTGCATATTTTGTGTTTGCCATATAAAAAAACTGAGCTTTTTTTTATAAAGAAGGGCCTAAAACGAACAAACGAAAAACATAAACAACAATAAAACGTATAATTGACGGATACATCTGAAGTTGATCTCGAGATTATTGTGTTAAAAGTAAACAGTAAAAAAAAATAGAATTTATCTTTTAACACTATAATTATTTGGATAATTTTAGTGTGATTTCTTTTTAAGTGTCATTGCTCAAAAAATAATAATGAATTAAAATCAATGTTGTTATGAGTTATTGACCTTTTTAAGGCTCCAATTATTATATAATCTCAAATATTCCACTTAAAAATTTTATTGTGTGAAAATATTGCATATTTTGTATTTTTTCCATAAAAAAAACTGGGTTTTCTTTGACAACAAGAGCATACAACTTAAATCTTTAAAACCGTTATATTGACAGACAGCCCTAATGTTGATCTAGAGATTTAAAACTTGAATAATAATAAAAAATAATAATACTGAATAATGACACATTTTTTATATTTTTTTGACCAACACCCTTTGGGGTCCCTGGGATCAAGTCTGAGTGGAGGCCTAAATGTATCTTTTTATACATATATTGTATTGGTTTTTAAAATAAAAAATATCAAAATGGCCCCCGCTTGCTTTGATTTTTCAGAATGCGGCCCTCAGTGGAAAAAGTTTGGACACCCCTGGTTTAAGGTTTATTGGCGCTCTGTACTTCTCCCTACGTCCGTGTACACAGCGGCGTTTTAAAAAGTCATACATTTCACTTTTTGAAACCGATACCGATAATTTCCGATATTACATTTTAAAGCATTTATCGGCCGATAATATCGACAGTCCGATATTATCGGACATCTCTACTTTCTGGGAAATATCACTCAAAAGTCCATAACCTACTGCAAAACTACTAAAAATAATCTGTCCGACACATTAAATGTGTCCACAAATCTATTTCTTTAACCGGTTAAGTAGTGTGGTGGAATTCCTGACCTTTGTACCATATTTTGTGTCTGTCAAAGTCCGGAAAGAGAGTGAGGTTGAAAAGCATTAAGGAGGACACGACAGTAGTGGAATGTCTGCTCGTTTCTCTTTTTTCTATTCTGTACCATTGGAAGAGCATACGTGGGTTAGAGTTGAACGTATGGTCGGACTGACCATTGTACAAAATGTTTTGATAGTTTGTTATGGCTAAGGGATTCAAGGATGTTGCAGAACAAACAGGCCCAAAACAACTGGACCTTGACACACGAGAGAAACACATAAATAACCAAGTAGACCAAGTCTAGGCATGATTCGCATGATTCTCGATTCATCCAACGTCTCCGGAGACGTTGTCTGTTTGCAGGGCAATTCAATCCAACCTTGTACCATTTGATTATGGGTAAATACAACTTTTGTACTAAATTCACTTTTGTTGCTGTCTAAGATTCGGACATTCCACCACAGTAGTTTTACTTTATAAATTAAACAGGGGTTACCTTCAAATCTGTACTTTGTTTACTTTAGAGGTGCAACGAGTCGTAGACAAAAATCGGTTGCGGCCACGAGTAAGAATTCTGCGAGTGAAAACATGTTAAAAACGGGAACATGTCACTCTAAACACGCATAACTTGCTCAATTTCTAAAGGCTGACCTTATTTTTCATGGAAGTATGTCTGTGTTGTGGGAGCGTTTCAAGCGGAGGCCTATAACTCTCCTTATTAACATAGTTATTAGCTTGTTAGCTTGCTAGCTAACAACAGACACAAAAAATAGCTTTAACCATCATTTTAACTAACGCCCGTTAGGTAAAATTTGTCTATATACCGTACTCGTGTGCAACTTTGTAAACTTATTAACTTATAACTTATTAATTTACCTTGAATTGATTAACGTGGATTATATACACTACCGTTCAAAAGTTTGGGGTCACCCAAACAATTTTGTGGAATAGCCTTCATTTCTAAGAACAAGAATAGACTGTCGAGTTTCAGATGAAAGTTCTCTTTTTCTGGCCATTTTGAGCGTTTAATCGACCCCACAAATGTGATGCTCCAGAAACTCAATTTGCTCAAAGGAAGGTCAGTTTTGTAGCTTCTGTAACGAGCTAAACTGTTTTCAGATGTGTGAACATGATTGCACAAGGGTTTTCTTATCATCAATTAGCCTTCTGAGCCAATGAGCAAACACATTGTACCATTAGAACACTGGAGCGATAGTTGCTGGAAATGGGCCTCTATACACCTATGTAGATATTGCACCAAAAACCAGACATTTGCAGCTAGAATAGTCATTTACCACATTAGCAATGTATAGAGTGTATTTCTTTAAAGTTAAGACTAGTTTAAAGTTATCTTCATTGAAAAGTACAGTGCTTTTCCTTCAAAAATAAGGACATTTCAATGTGACCCCAAACTTTTGAACGGTAGTGTATATAAACAAGTTGAAAAACTTATTGGGGTGTTACCATTTAGTGGTCAATTGTACGGAATATGTACTGTACTGTGCAATCTACTAATAAAAGTTTCAATCAATCAATCAAAAACACAAAATAAATTTTTTTAGGAAGCTTTAGTGTCATTTTGTTAGTTTTTTGCTGTTATTTTGACTGTCTAACATTAGGGAAAAAAAAGTTTTTGTTTCAATCAGCAAATTGCCCGTCCTGGCTTCAAAACGGACAATTAAGTAGTTTTTGTAACAGCCTAATGAGCCGCACAGTTAAGAGTGGAAATCAATATTTTTAAATGAAGTCATCATCTTTGTTGTTAGCACACGTTTAAAAATATCTCCGGCTGAATTTAAAAGCTGATGGCTAGATTAGAGCCACTGAATATGTTTCCGCGTCATTATCCAATTAGTCGACTATCAAAATAGTTGCAGACCTAGTTTACTTCAAACATTGCCCGTAAGCTTATTGAAGGTTTTATAATCGTGAACATATGAGCCTGGAATTACTGTGTTTTCCGAACTTTAAACTGCTACTTTTCTCCCAAGCTTCGAACCCTGCGGCTCCTATAAAGGTGTAGCTAATCTATGGATTTTTCATAGTAGTAACACCAACAAAGACTGAACAAGTGCATTAATGTTTGTCTTATCTTTTAGACCAGTTCACTCACTGCAGGTTGAAAATCTACAGTATTTACTTCTGTTCCGTGCCATGAACCGGAAGTATAAGTGCCGTCCCGTCTACTAGTTCTCCATAGTGCTTCGACTCGTACGGTTTCGTCGTTCATCACTCCAAGCAAGGTTTGTACGTTTTACAATGTAACTAAAACAATTCATACTTACTGATGAGTATTTCCATGCATATATTTGTACATGGTACCGTAATGTAATCAAGCTGGTGTCTTTAGCATTAGCTAATATGCTAACACGTTTGATCCACAAGGGAAATTGTTCCATAGAGTAGCTCAGTTACAAAGGATGGAAAGGATAATAATGCACACAAGGGCAGAAAAAGAGGGCGAAAACAAAAGGTATATAGTTAATAGTTAATAAAAATAAAAGTTAGTATTTTTAACTTACAATGGCATTCTTTTTTTTTTCAGTTTCATAAATTTCTCAGTAAATTTTGAGTCTGTTTAGCTGATTGGAGAGCTAGCATCCGCAGCCAGTGTTGTCCATGATGATGACCTTTCTGTTTTGTTTGATCTTCCGTTTTACTGCCGTGTTACAGGCACCGTTCAGAAACAATTAGGTTATGTAAATAAACCATTACAACATTTTTCTGTGTAAATAACTAATTATACAACGTATACCGTATTTTTCGGACTCCGACTCCGGAGTATAAGTCGCACCGGCCGAAAATGCATAATAAAGAAGGAAAACAACATATATAAGTCGCACTGGAGTATAAGTCGCATTTTTTGGGGAAATTTATTTGATTAAACCCAACACCTAGAATAGACATTTGAAAGGCAATTTAAAATAAATAAAGAATAGTGAACAACAGGCTGAATAAGTGTACGTTATATGAGGCATAAATAACCAACTGACAACATGCCTGGTATGTTAACGTAACATATTATGGTAAGAGTCATTCAAATAACTATAACATATAGAACATGCTATACGTTTACCAAACAATCTGTCACTCCTAATCGCTAAATCCCATGAAATCTTATACGTCTAGTCTCTTACGTGAATGAGATAAATAATATTATTTGATATTTTACGCTAATGTGTTAATCATTTCACACATAAGTCGCTCCTGAGTATAAGTCGCACCCCCGGCCAAGCTATGAAGAAAACTGCGACTTATAGTCCGAAAAATACGGTAGTTAATAAAAATAAAAGTTTGTATTTTCAACTTACGATGGCATTCTTTTTGTACTGTTTCAGTTTCATAAATTTCTCAGTAAATATTGAGTCTGTTCAGCCGATTGGAGAGCTAGCATCCGCAGCCAGTGTTGTCCATGATGATGACTTCTGTTTTGTTTTGTAGTAGAATTTCTGACCTTTGAACTATATTTCGTGTCTATTAAGAATGTCTGCTCATTTCATTTTTCTTCTATTCTATACCATTGAATAGACCAGATGTAGGACAAAGTTGAATATGAAGTCGTGCCAACCTGTCTACAAAATGTTTTGATTGTCTAAGTATGACTAAGGGATTCGAGGTTGTTATGGAACAGACAGGTCGAAAAACAACAAGACCGTGACGCACGAGGAAAACAGATAAACGCATGGGGAAACAGATAAAAATGGCCAGGAGACCAGGACTCGGAGAGATTGCTTGATCCGTGTGTCCTCCGGAGGACGTTTTGTTTGTCTGCAGGGACAGCTCAATCCGACTTGCACTTTTGACTATGGGTAAATAAACTTTTTGTACTAAACTCACTTTTGTTGCTGTTTAAGCTTCGGACAATCCACTACAGTTTGATCAGCCGTTTTACTGCCGTGTTACATGCACCGTTCAGAAACAATTAGGTTATGTAAATAAACCATTACAACATTTTTCTGTGTAAATAACTAATTTTACAACGTATACCGTATTTTTCGGACTATAAGTCACTTCAAGTCGCCCCGGCCGAAAATGCATAACAAAGAAGGAAAAAAACATATATAAGTCGCACTGGAGTATAAGTCGCATTTTTTGGGGACATTTATTTGATAAAACCCAACACCAAGAATACACATTTGAAAGACAATTTAAAATAGTGAACAACAGGCTGAATAAGTGTACGTTATATGAGGCATAAATAACCAACTGAGAACGTGCCTGGTATGTTAACGTAACATATTATGGTAAGAGTCATTCAAATAACTATAACATATAGAACATGCTATACGTTTACCAAACAATCTGTCACTCCTAATCGCTAAATCCCATGAAATCTTATACATCTAGTCTCTTACGTGAATGAGCTAAATAATATTATTTGATATTTTACGCTAATGTGTTAATCATTTCACACATAAGTCGCTCCTGAGTATAAGTCGCACCCCCGGCCAAACTATGAAAAAAACTGTGACTTATAGTCCGAAAAATACGGTAGTTAATAAAAATAAAAGTTTGTATTTTTAACTTACGATGGCATTCTTTTTGTACTGTTTCATTTTCATAAATTTCTCAGTAAATTCAGTAAATATTGAGTCTGTTCAGCCGATTGGAGAGCTAGCATCCGCAGCCAGTGTTGTCCATGATGATGACTTTTCTGTTTTGTTTGATCTGCCGTTTTACTGCCGCGTTACAGGCACCGTTCAGAAACAATTAGGTTATGTAAATAAACCATTACAACATTTTTCTGTGTAAATAACTAATTTTACAACGTATACCGTATTTTTCGGACTCCGGCTCCGGAGTATAAGTCGCACCGGCCGAAAATGCATAATAAAGAAGGAAAAAAACATATATAAGTCGCACTGGAGTATAAGTCGCATTTTTTGGGGAAATGTATTTGATAAAAGCAAACACCAAGAATAGACATTTGAAAGGCAATTTAAAATAAATAAAGAATAGTGAACAATAGGCTGAATAAGTGTACGTTATATGAGGCATAAATAACCAACTGAGAAGGTGCCTGGTATGTTAACGTAACATATTATGGTAAGAGTCATTCAAATAACTATAACATATAGAACATGCTATACGTTTACCAAACAATCTGTCACTCCTAATCGCTAAATCCCATGAAATATTCCTCTGTGTCGCTTCTAAACAACTCTGCCAACTCCAAATGTAGACAATGCGCCGCTTCCTCTTCTATCGGTACGTCTAGTCTCTTACGTGAATGAGATAAATAATATTATTTGATATTTTACGGTAATGTGTTAATCCTTTCACACATAAATCGCTCCAGAGTATAAATCGCACCCCTGGCCAAACTATGAAAAAAACTGCGATTTATAATCCGAAAAATACGGTACATCTGCGGCTTATAGTCCAGTGTGGCTAATGTATGGAAAAAAAATAGTTTTCCGCTGAAAGTTTAGTTGGTGCGACTCATATACAATTGCGCTCCGTAGTCTGGAAAATACGGTAATTTATTGACGTCACGCTCTTTCCTAAAATTCGTTCTGGAATCGGAACAACTTGTAAATCAACCTCCGACACAGATGTTTCACTTTGGAGGTTCCACTGTCTGATATTTTTAGGGAATGTACTACTCAGGTAATTTCCCCCTAAGTAACCCTTAAAAACATCAGTTTAAGTACAATTTTGTGCAAATCCGACTAAACTCTCTTTAGAAGCTTCTATAAAATGACTCCTAAGTCACGGCCACTACAATCTCTTTCAGCAACAGTGTCTCTGCAGTTAAGACTTAATTCTTTAAGATCAACTCAGTACCAACCGCAAACAAGGTTCTGACACGTCTACGGCGTCGGAATCCTTTGATACAGGGGAATCAACTTGTACTTTTTAAAAGCGTAGAAGACTCAGAATAATGTTCTGACACAGAACAATACATGAATTTCACAATCTTTTTCAACATATCTTGGTACCGATACCGTGGTAAAGCTTACCCGAAACAAAACACTCACACTGTGTTGGTGGGTAAAGCTGTCTGGAACCGAATAGGCAGACTGGAGGAAGGTGTTGGCTTGAAAGGGGGGGGTCATAACCGATCAAATGAGTCAAAGATGCAGAGACTGTGATGATCAGCCTCAGAGCACCCTGATCCGTAACCTCGGACCATGTGACGGGGAGGACGCTGGTGTGACATCTTTACATGCCGTCGTAGGTAAAGTTCTCCATCTTGACTGTCTGTCTGATAAGCAGCTTGGACTCCCGTCGCTCCTCGTTCTTGATGGACTTGTTGATGTCCATGATCTTCTCACAAATGTATTTGTTCACTTTGGACAATCTCTGTGTGATCTCTGCACTGTCCGCGGTCTCTTGGGACACTCGGTCATAGAGACACTCTGGGAGAGACACGACACAATGTGAGCGGTCGGGCTTCACGACTAAAAGCGGACCGACGGGTAGAAGTCCACTTACCTCGGACTATTTTTAGCTTGCTCGGTGAGAGCGGAGGTTTGGGAAGGGCGTCTTTCTTCTTTTTGGTGGCCACGCCGGTGACGCTGCGGTTTTTCAGGGTTTCCGTGCCCCAGATCATGACCGCCAGGTTCTTTGTGAACTTGGAGTCGCCCTGGGTGCGCTGGAGCTGGTGCCACTTCTCCTCCTCCACCCAGATCCCGCCCCCGAGGTGTACCTGTGTGAGGTACAGGTGTCAACGACAACACTAGAACAATACTACAGGAGCTTTTACCACTTACCTGTCCAGCTTCAGTACGAGACTTAGAAAAAATGGTTCATTCATTTCATTTTTACTAGAGATGTCCGATAATATCGGCCTGCCGATATTATCGGCCGATATATGCGTTAAAATGTAATATCGGAAATTATCGGTTTCGTTTTTTTTTATTATCGGTATCGTTTTTAAAAAAAAAAATTAAATCAACATAAAAAACACAAGATACACTTACAATTAGTTCACCAACCCAAAAAACCTCCCTCCCCCATTTACACTCATTCACACAAAAGGGTTGTTTCTTTCTGTTATTAATATTCTGGTTCCTACATTATATATCAATATATATCAATACAGTCTGCAAGGGATACAGTCCGTAAGCACACATGATTGTGCGTGCTGCTGGTCCACTAATAGTACTAACCTTTAACAGTTAATTTTACAAATTTTCATTCATTACTAGTTTCTATGTAACTGTTTTTATATTGTTGTACTTTCTTTTTTATTCAAGAAAATGTTTTTAATTTATTTATCTTATTTTACTAATTTTTTTCAAAAGTACCTTATCTTCACCATACCTGGTTGTCCAAATTAGGCATAACAATGTGTTAATTCCACGACTGCATATATCGGTTGATATCGGTATCGGTAATTAAAGAGTTGGACAATATCGGAATATCGGATATCGGCAAAAAGCCATTATCGGACATCCCTAATTTTTACCTTTTTTTTTTTTAATAACAACACATTTCCTGAATTAGTAGCATTTGCTCCAGATGTGCAGTCTTCTTCAGCAGAAGGAAAAATAAAAGGTGGTGCCATCAGGTGGCTGAAATTACACTTCATTTAAAGGGGAACTGAACTTTTTCTGGAGTTTTGCGCATCATTCAAAGTTAGAGATGTCCGATAATGGCTTTTTTGCCGATATCCCGATATTGTCCAACTCTTAATTACCGATTCCGACATCAACCGATACCGATATATACAGTCGTGGAATTAACACATTATTGTGCCTAATTTTGTTGTGATGCCCCGCAGGATGCATTAAACAATGTAACAAGGTTTTCCGAAATAAATCAACTCAAGTTATGGAAAAAAATGCCAACAATGCACTGCCATATTTATTATTGAAGTCACAAAGTGCATTATTTTTTTAAACACGCCTCAAAACAGCAGCTTGGAATTTGGGACATGCTCTCCCTGAGAGAGCATGAGGAGGTTGAGGTGGGCGGGGTTGGGGTCTATATTGTAGCGTCCCGGAAGAGTTAGTGCTGCAAGGGGTTCTGGGTATTTGTTCTGTTGTGTTTATGTTGTGTTACGGTGCGGATGTTCTACCGAAATGTGTTTGTCATTCTTGTTTGGTGTGGGTTCACAGTGTGGCGCATATTTGTAACAGTGTTGAAGTTGTTTATACGGTCACCCTCAGTGTGACCTGTATGGCTGTTGACCAAGTATGCGTTGCATTCACTTGTGTGTGTGTGAAAAGCTGTAGATATTACGTGACCGGGCCGGCACGCAAAGGCAGTGCCTTTAAGGCACGCCCCCAATATAGTTGTCTGGGTGGAAATCGGGAGAAATTCGGGAGAATGGTTTCCCCGGGAGGGGCACTGAAATTCGGGAGTCTGCCGGGAAAATCGGGAGGGTTGGCAAGTATGACTGGGAGACGCAACTGCTCTGTACTTCTCCCTACATCCTTGTACCACTCGGTACAGCTGCGTTTTAAAAAGTCATAAATTTAACTTTTTGAATCCGATACCGATAATTTCCGATATTACATTTTAAAGCATTTATCGGCCGATAATATTGGCAGTCCGATATTATGGGACATCTCTATTCAAAATCCTTAAGGGAGACAACCACACCCTTTTTTATGCTTTCTGACTCATAAATAAATGCGCGCAGAAGTCAGCTAAGCATGGAGCTAATAATATTCGCTCTAAAAATATCCAAAAACCTTCATCAACCTTTAATACACAAGCTATAAGTTTATATGTATTATAGTAACAGACACATTTATAATGTCATTTTTACATATTTTGGTCATTGTAAAGTTTAAGTTCAAGTACCAATGATTGTCACACACACACACTAGGTGTGGCGAAACGACTCTCTGCATTTGACCCATCACCCTTGATCACCCCCTGGGAGGTGAGGGGAGCAGTGGGCAGCAGCGGTGGCCACGCCCGGGAATCATTTTTGGTGATTTAACCCCCAATTCCAACCCTTGATGCTGAGTGCCAAGCAGGGAGGTAATGGGTCTTATAGTCTTTGGTATGACTCGGCCGGGGTTTGAACTCACAACCTACCGATCTCAGGGCGGACATTCTAACCACTAGGCCACTGAGCATGACGGCTGAGCATTAATTTTACAGACGCATCAATAAAGTTTGCTATTTCTTTCAAAAACATCATTACTAATCATAACAGACTTCATGAGAGAGACTGACTACCACTTTGGTACAAATGATGATCCAGAGCCGTGTAATTTTGAGCCCGAGCATACGGAGAATGAGCCAGAGGTTTTAGAAGCTAAGTGATAAGCGGACCTAGCAAGTAGCATTAATGCTAAGTGCTAAACAAGAAATACAAACTATGAATATGATAAAACAATCACTTAGTGTACAATGTCTGCTCTCACTGGCATGCCGACTGATGGGATGTTTATATCTTCCCGTTTAGATGAATAATTAAATCATAAGCCTTATGAAGATTAAAAAAAAAAGATTTAAAATAAAACAAGCGTCTTTTCGGGTCTATAAGATGAATGTCAAGGCTGACCAACCTGCTATTATACAGGGGAGAAGCATGATTTATAATCTATAATTAACTATCACCAGTTCTGAGGCAATGCAGCAGCTCACCGGCTCAATATGTCAATAGCTGCATAAGCTAGTTACATCTCTGTTATCACGGCACCGCTAAAAGTAGGTCCTCTGCGTTAGTGCTTAGAACAACAATATCGCTAATAATAATAATTAACCTCTTAAGGCCCAAGCTGTTTGTTTACATGCTTTTTTTTTCTTCTCTTTGCTACCGTATTTCCTTGAATAGCCGCAGGGGCGCTAATTAATTTAAAACCTCCTGTCACTCCGGCGCTTACCAGAAGCCTGCGAGATGGCCATGCATGCGCTAATTATTTTAAAACCTCTTCTCACTCCGGCGCTTACCTTATCATGAAAAGCACATTTAATTAAAAAAAACGTTATTATGGTCTTACCTTTAGGTATAAATGAGTCCATGCCAGCTCCTTTTGAAGAAAAGCATCGATATATAAGTCTTCCTTATCTTTCTTCAGTTTTAAAAGTCTCTCTGTCTCGATGGAGATTTTCCTTTTAAGTATTACCTCCTGCTTCGATTGAAAGTCCAGTTTAGAAAACTGTTTTATTTTAGATATGTAATCCTCCATGTTAAAAACAATGGCTGCGCACTCTTGCTGCGTGTTGTCTTCTTCTGCAGTACCAGCAGTCGCAAGAAGGATCACTAGCGCCCTCTACCACCAGGAGGCGGGAGTCATTTAATGACTCATATTTGACCCGGCGGAAGTGCCAAGCATGCGCTAATTAATTTGCGAAACGAGTTTGACCCGGCTGTAATTCTAGGCATGCGAATACCATATTCCTGGCGCCAATTCAAGGAAATACGGTATTTGGGCTTATTAGACCCTAATTAGAATAAAAACTAAGAATCATCTTTTTATATGATGTACTTAGTCCATAAGTACACAAACGTGTACTTCATGTGTAGTGACATGCTAATTCTTATTTTTACACTTTTTTTTCCCAAATTCCATTGTATGTTATACTCTTCTGACACCACCAGATGGCAGTATAAGTGTCCACATAAGCGGCCATAAGACCCCAATTCCGTAGTGTACACAATTTTGGAAATAAGAGCTAAAAGGTGCTGTCCACGCATGTGGCCACTAAACCTTTAGAGGTTTTTAATATCCAGGCAACACAATGTAAATGGAGTTTTGTTGGCAGGTTTAGGTTGATTTTTAGAGGGCATTATTAGCGCAATAGTTTACCCCCATTAGCTACATTGTTAGCCACAGTGTACTTTACAAATTAGAATGCATAAAAAAAACATAGAGATAGTGAATGATAAGCAACATTCCAAAAATGGGCAGTTCCCCACAAAGTTTGATAAGTAATTCTACTTCACCGGTAGTCCAAATAGATTATGTTGAGTGTTGTTTCAGCAAATACTTCTGGTTGGCTATAAAAAGGCTTTTTAATTAAAGGTCACAATTCAAACAGATAATTAAATAGTGACTCATAGCAACCAACACCACACACGAGAAGGCAGCATAAGTGAGTGCCATGACAACTGTCAACCTAATTTGGCATTATATTTAGGAACTCATTTCCACTGGAAATCCATTGGCATGAACCCTCACGCCCATTAACCCATTAGTGCGAGGTGACCTCAGACTAATCCGGCGAGCCAAAAGGGGAGAAAGCAGGCAGATCATAGCTAACCATGGTGGAAGACATCCTTAAACCAAACAGCTAATCCCAAGGAGCACCACTTTCCCCGACAAGGATAAAAGAGTAAACTCAGGCCACTGGCTGCTTGTAGTTTGGATTATTTCCACCATGAACTTAGCATGTATCTCTCCACAGGACGTTGCATAAGCTCGTACCGAGCACTCCAAGCCGATCGCCGGCCCAGCGGTGTGCTTTGGTCATTTAGGTGGGCAGACGCAGCAGGGGCCATATCTGACTTGCTTTCTCTCAGCGCTCTCATCGCTCTAAAGTCTTTAGGCTGGAGTCCAAAAAGGATTTTCCCTGTGCGGCTAATGTGCTTTAGGCCCCACGCCAGAGGCTTTCTACGGCCCTGCAGTAAGGAAAGATTGTTTTCATTCTCCCTCAGTTTCCTGTCTTTATTTCTCCGAGCCGGCTCCTCGTCCTTTCTTCGTGCCTTTCCACGCCGCTCGCTGAGGCTAACCCGTCAATCATTGCATTTCTCTAGTGCAAATTATTAATATGTGGTCCCTGTAGTGGGAGAGCTCTAATTTGCAAGAGTTCTTCACGCTTGAGGTGTCTGCAGGTCCCACAGCTTGTAGTACCACGTGCAGCCCTGTCAGCGGAGACAGGATGCTGCTTACATTATAGTCAACTCTAATGCTTTAATGCGGGAACCATAAGAAGCTTCTCTCGTGTAGACCTGCCAGAGCTCCAACTAGAGCTGGGTAGAGGGGAAGGACCGATCCCCAAGGGCCGCAACTAACGATTATTTAGAGTCGATTCCTCAACGTCTACTACAATAATTAGTCGACTAGTCTGATGATAAAGCGTTAATGGCTCTAATTTTTTTTAATCGACTTCTAAATGCAGCTTAAGTTATTTTAGGCATGTGCTTACAGACAACAAAGAGGACTAATTCATTCATAAATACTTTTTTATAGAGATGTCCGATAATGGCTTTTTTTGCCGATTTCCGATATTGTCCAACTCTTAATTACCGATTCCGATATCAACCGATACCGATATATACAGTCGTGGAATTAACACATTATTATGCCTAGTTTTGTTGTGATGCCCCGCTGGATGCATTAAACAATGTAACAAGGTTTTCCAAAATAAATCAACTCAAGTTTTGGAAAAAAGTGCCAACATGGCACAGCCATATTTATTATTGGAAGTCACAAAGTGCATTATTTTTTTTAACACGCCTCAAAACAGCAGCTTGGAATTTGGGACATGCTCTCCCTGAGAGAGCATGAGGAGGTTGAGGTGAGGATAGGGGATGACAGGGGGTGTATATTGTAGCGTCCCAGAAGAGTTGGTGCTGCAAGGGGTTCTGGGTATTTGTTCTGTTGTGTTTATGTTGTGTTACAGTGTGGATGTTCTCCCGAAATGTGTTTGTCATTCTTGTTTTGTGTGGGTTCACAGTGTGGCGCATATTTGTAACAGTGTTGAAGTTGTTTATACGGTCACCCTCAGTGTGACCTGTATGGCTGTTGACCAAGAATGCCTTGCATTCACTTGTGTGTGTGTGTGAAAAGCTGTAGATATTATGTGACCGGGCCGGCACGCAAAGGCAGTGCCTTTAAGGCACGCCCCCAATATAGTTGTCTGGGTGGAAATCGGGAGAAATTCGGGAGAATGGTTGCCCCGGGAGATTTTCGGGAGGGGCACTGAAATTCGGGAGTCTCCCGGGAAAATCGGGAGGGTTGGCAAGTATGACTGGGAGACGCAACTGCTCTGTACTTCTCCCTACGTCCGTGTACCACTCCGTGCAGCGGCGTTTTAAAAAGTCATACATTTTACTTTTTAAAACCCAGGGTTTCCCACACATTCATTTATTTGTGGCGGCCCGCCACGAAAGAATTACGTCCGCCACAAATAAAAAAAATTAAAATAATTTTTTTTTTTTTTGTCCTCTCCAACTTCTCAGGCAAATCATATAGTTGATGTAGATGCCCATATCGGCTGTTCAGATTTACTTTACAAAAGAGAAGTGTAGGATACTTCTCTTGTTGCCTTATTTGTATTTGACTTTATTAAATGTATTTATATTAGAAACACAACATGTGTATATAACAAAGGGTGCAAAGTCTGCAGGTAGTAGGAAACACATGGTTAAGTGTAGGGAGTAAAACTGATGGCAGTCTAAAGTTCAAGATTTTTGGAGCTCTTTGTTCAGTGGATCAGATGTTTGATGAAGCTCTGTGTCTCACCACTACTGTTTTCTGTTTATTTGTTACTGACTGTGGCAGGACACCTCTGCCTCTGTTTCACTTTATGTTGCTGGTAAATAATATGGTTGTAGTAGTAGGCTAAAGTTAAATTATTTAATATGCACTAATTAAAGGGGCAGAGCTTTGAGACATTTTAGCTTTTATATTTTATAAGATATATTTTTTTTAAGAACCACAATTAATAAATATATTTCAGTGAATAACTTATTGTTCAAATCTGTATATAAATATGTACATAAAGTGTTGTAATTATATTGTAAAATGGATGGATGGACGTTTAAAACAAAACTGTTATTATTAATTAGTAAGTATACATTTTTTTAGCCTTTTTAGAGAAAATCAAATCATTGTAGTAAATTATGTAAATTACTTGATAATGTCATGGTGACCACGCCCATAGCCACGCCCCCACCGCCACAGGTATCTTGGCAGTTTATGGGAAACACTGAAACCGATACCGATAATTTCCGATATTACATTTTAAAGCATTTATCGGCCGATAATATCGGCAGTCCGATATTATCGGACATCTCTAGTTTGAAGTAAGGCTTTTAACAGAGAGGAGGTCCTTGTTAATTTGGTTTTATGTACGCCAGTTAAATCAGTATTGTTTCAAATAAGGAAATGAGTTCCACGGACTAACACCAATTGGTATACATTCAATGAATGCCAACAAACAATTGAAAAACACCATAATGTATGGTTTTGAAAAGCAGAGGTAGTAAGACAAAGAGAGGCTGACCTTGCCATCGTTGCAGGTGTAGACTGTTCTAGGAGAGGGTGAGTAGCTGGAACTGGTGTTGGCTTCTTCTCGGAAGGTTTCCTGGGCCTCAACAATGGGTTCAACCACTTCAGCCTTGATTGTCTGAGTCCCATTGTCGTGCATCGGCTCTAGAGAGGACAATAAAGGACAGCACGCAAGACATTTCTTAAAACAAAGCTCACTTTTTTAACAAAAACAAGGAGTACTTTGAAGCTGTAAACAACCGGTTGCACAGGAGGCATTCTGACATGTGGTTTCCAGTTTTGAGGCACTGGACAAGCGCCCGAATGTTTGTCTGGCTCAGCCTGGACTGGCCTGTGCCTCGGGACAGGAGGTTATTTTAGCCCAGTGGCTAAGCTGGCTTGGTGGCTGGCCATGTTAAGCTCCAATGTAGCTGATGACTTTTAATATCAGACAGCTCACTCCATCTTGCATACAAAGACACCCCGGGGTGCTCTAATCTTCCGCCTGTCCATTAAATAGTCTAGCGAGTGACCGTGGCTTCTTGGTACAGATTTGCAGTGTGGGCTGAAGTGACAACATCTGGCAAAAGTGCATTTTGTACACTGCTGCTCGCTCTGCACTCAACTAACAATATTGGATATACAGCTATGCTGTATTATTTACAATACAGTGGTGCTTCAATTTAAGATAAATTTGTTCCGTGACAAAGTTCGTCACGGAAAACACTCGTATTGAAATGAATTAATATCAATTTAATGGCTGCTTGGCTCTCCCAAAGCACCACAATTTATCATTCAACATGCCTTTTCAAAAGAAAAACACACTTTTAGATCATAAGTACCGTTTCAAAATCAATACATTAGGATGTACTACAGTAGTTTTATGGGATGACGTGTTAATATTGTCTAGTATTTACCTTGGGTAGCAGACCAAATGCTGTGGCGGATTCTTTGTTGCTTTTGGCAAGCCCGTGCATGATCCCTTATTATAGGCAACTTGTTTTCATAGAGCTGACGCGTGTTTTTCTCGTGTCATCTGGCAACACCATCTCTAAAGCCTATAAGCGACTGACCAGCGAAGTCCCTTTCTGGGAAAACACAAGCGGGGTTTGTGTACCAAAAAGCTCGACAATCCAGTTTGAGTCATGACGAGACAAAACAAAAACAGGTCCAAACAGCGTCTGCAGCTTCCTAAAATTTTTATGGATAAATATTAGTTTTCCAACATACCACGGTGTCTGGCTGCAGATTTATGTGATGTGAACTGACACGATAGTGGGGCTGACTCGTCATACAATGGAACCTCCATTTACGGAAGCTCGTGGGGGAGAAAAGTGTGCCGGAGAAAGAAGATAATATATATCTTTCTTAATCGTAATTTTTCTAAAAACTTGAATATATCAATAACATTTATGTATTGCCCAGGTCTACTGTACACTATTTTGTTACACTTTTTTCTTACATATTCCTTATTTTTGCATTGTATTGTTAAGTGTTCAATGTCATTTTAGAATTTTGTTTACATTTAGTTTCCCCCCCCCCATGGTTGTGTTGACATTTCCTTTCCTTTCTGCCTTGATAGCTCAGGGGTTATAATCAGAGGAAGCTTACATCTTAAATAAAAATGTTTACATTCAATATATTTTTCTCCGGGTCCTTAGTTTTTACAGCTCATAAAAATATCAATAATTATTACTATCGACCGATAAACACTTGATACAGTTTTCAGCCATATCTCGCAGCCCTATTGATGATTCAGCACTTTGCCAGAAAGCATTCTTCATGTTTGAATGCAGCAAACAAACGGAAACAAAGTTAAAGTCTGTTTTCATGTTTGACTTGCATAATTTGTTTTTTATTCAAACCAATATGACATGTTGGCTTCTACAGTTAATGCTAACAAGTGTTATTTTCAAAAATCAAGAAGGAACCTCCTCCATTTAATACCTTTTCAAACATACATTGTCACATATTCTTTATCAGATAATCTTTTTGTTTGGTTTTGTTCTTTAAAACTTCAAATATTTATAGTTTTAAATTACCTGGTTCATGTTCATCTGCCTACACTTTTTTTTTTTTTTTTAGTTTTTAACTTTTTAAATAAAAGTATTGTATGGCTAATCTCCTGTGGTAAGAGTGCAAAATCAATGTTGATAATTAGAGATGTCCGATAATGGCTTTTTTGCCCATATCCGATATTCCGATATTGTCCAACTCTTAATTACCCATTCCGATATCAACCGATACTGATATATACAGTCGTGGAATTAACACATTATTATGCCTAATTTTGTTGTGATGCCTCGCTGGATGCATTAAACAATGTAACAAGGTTTTCCAAAATAAATCAACTCAAGTTATGGAAAAAAGTGCCAACATGGCACTGCCATATTTATTATTGGAAGTCACAAAGTGCATTATTTTATTTAACATGCCTCAAAACAGCAGCTTGGAATTTGGGACATGCTCTCCCTGAGAGAGCATGAGGAGGTTGAGGTGGGCGGGGTTGGGGTGTATATTGTAGCGTCCTGGAAGAGTTAGTGCTGCAAGGGGTTCTGGCTATTTGTTTTGTTGTGTTTATGTTGTGTTACGGGGTGTATGTTCTCCCGAAATGTGTTTGTCATTCTTGTTTGGTGTGGGTTCACAGTGTGCCGCATATTTGTAACAGTGTGAAAGTTGTTTATACGGTCACCCTCAGTGTGACCTGTATGGTTGTTGACCAATTATGCCTTGCATTCACTTGTGTGTGTGAAAAGCCGTAGATATTATGTGATTGGGCCGGCACGCAAAGGCAGTGCCTTTAAGGCACGCCCCCAATATTGTTGTCTGGGTGGAAACCGGGAGAAATTCGGGAGAACGGTTGCCCCGGGAGATTTTTGGGAGGGGCACTGAAATTTGGGAGTCTCGGAAGTACAGAGCAACTGCTTTGTACTTCTCCCTACGTCCGTGTACCACTCCATACAGCGGCATTTTAAAAAGTCATAAATTTTACTTTTTGAAACAGATACCGATAATTTCCGATATTACATTTTAAAGCATTTATCGGCCGATATTATCAGACATCTCTATTGATAATAAAATATGACAACAACAAAGTAACGTGTCTTAATGTGAAGAGACTCACCTCCCAGGCTCACCTAGTAATTTCAGTTATAAAGCCAAAAAGGGCGGTGAAAAACCACTGACTTGTGATCTGTATGATCAGATGAGTTACAACCGTGTGTGTGTGTGTGTGTGTGTGTGTGTGTGTGCACGCCTGATGACTTACCGCTGCCCAGCCTCATGAGAAGAACGTCCTGCAGCCGTCGATTGAAGTCCCTCAGCTCTTTGACTTCCGTCAGCAAGCTGCTATACTCTTTGAGCTTCTTGGTCTGCTGCAGCAGCTGCCGACGCGTCCTCTCCAAGTCCTGCTGCAGCCTGCACATCTCCTCCTCCTGCTGCCTGTAGCTCAGGACCAGCTCCTCGTACAGGACGCGGGGAACGACCGCCGCGGCCACGTCCGAGTTCACCTCCAGGTGCTGCTGTTGCGGCTGCTGATGTGGCGGCTGGTGATGCTCTGCCTCCATATCTTCATCTTCGTCGTCCGCATCATCTCCCTCCTCCGCCAGTCGGTCCTCATCTAGATCCTCTTCGCCCTCCATGCACGAGCTCGCCGCGTTTCTCTCCAGGCGAGCTACTACGGCTGCCAAACTTTTGGAGGAGTTGGACACAGGGCGTCCTCGGTCCTGAGATGGGGCCTGCGGAAGAAAACTATTTCCATTTTCTGATTTATGCATGATAGAGTTGTCATAAGTTGCTTTTTTGAGTGTCCAAATACGATACTTACAGTATCTACCACAGCACCCTCATAGCTACATGACCTAAGTATTGCTAAAATTATAAGAGGCAAAAGTGCTGTTTGAAGGTACTTCACCTTCAAATGTAATGACAGTCCAAGGATGTGGATTGGCCTGTGTGCATAAAGTGCTACATACAACGTGGTGGTCAAGAAGTCGGGGAGTTTGTCATCATAAAAATCGACACACTGGCCTTTATTACGACTCCCGACAGGTTAGCAAATCTTCCATTTCAAACTAATTACTGACGTTATCGTGACCGGTGACCCGCGTGAACGTTGGCCGTCCTATTATTTGCAATTAGCCGCAGCTAGCGGTTAAAAGCCGAGGTCATGTTAATTAAATAAAACCTAAAATAAATCAAGCATGTCCATCTATTATGGCAATAGATAATGTCAGTAGGGCTTTGAATTTTTGGCACCTTAAATTTGATTCGATTCTTAGGGCTAACGATTCTATTAAGAATCAATTCTCGATTCAAAACAATTCTCAATTCAAAATCAATACTTTATAGTAACATTGGGTGCCAGTTCTATGATTAACTACATTCCTCCATAAAATAGACAACAGCTCTGACAAATGTATGTAGTACTTAAAAGAAAGTTGTTTTGTTTAAAAAAAAAAATTCTACCCATTTAATAAAGTCAAATACAAATAAGTCAACAAGAGAAGTATCTAACCCTTTTCTCTTGTAAATTAAATATTTACAGCAGATATGACCATCTACATCAGGGGTGTCCAAAGTGTGGCCCAGGGGCGATTTGCGGCCCGCATTCATTGATTGAGACTTTTATTAGTAGGTTGCACAGTGAAGTACATATTCCATACAATTGACCACTAAATGGTAACACCTGAATGAGTTTTTCAACTTGTTTAAGTTGGGGTCCACTTAAATTGATTCATGATACAGATATATACTATCTGCAGCTCATGTTTTACCGGCCCGCGGCACATCATTCTAAAAATACTAAAACCTTTTTTTTTTTTTTTAAACATTAAAACGTGGAATAAAAGAGCAAATAGGTGAAATGCAACGAGAAAAAAAGTTGCATTGTTGACTCTAATAACACGATTTTTTAAATAATTTTTCAAAAAATAATGAGTCAAAATCAATGTTGCTATAAATTATTGACTGATTTAAGGACAAAAAGGACACAAATACAACAAACAAAAAAAACACGAAAAATGTGAAAAAGATTTTTTTTAAATACATACAAATTATATTCTAATACTAATTATACTAATTATTATATTGACTGCTATTATAAATATACTAAACTAATTACACTATATATTATCTGAAGCTGATATAGAGATTTAAGTGTTGAATGTAAAAAAATAAAAAGCATAACCATTTTATGAGTGGGGCACTTTTGGATCCCCAAAAATTTTTGTGGAATTAAAAAACACCTGCCTTTGCTAAAAATAATAATAATAATAATAATTAAATTCAATTTTGCTATGAATTATTGACCTATTTAGGGATCAAATTACTTCACATCAAATATTCCACTTTGAAAATCTTTTTGGGAAAAATATTGTATATTTTGTATTTTTACCCCAAAAAATTGGGTGACTTATTTTTAACCTTTTATAAGACTGAAACCCTTGTGGGTCCCTAGGACCTAACTTGAGCGAGCCCCAAAGGTTAAAAAAAAAAGTGTATATTGTATTGGTTTTGAAAATGAAGAAAATATCAAAATGGCCCCCGCGTGCTTTGATTTTTCAGTGCGCGGCCCTCAGTGGAAAACGTTTGGACACCCCTGATCTACATCAACTATATGATTTGCCTGAGTGGCTGGACAGGACAAGTAAACCATTAAAAAAAAAACAAAAAAAAAACACTTTGTTTTTTTAAATATATATATACAGTGAGGCAAAAAAGTATTTAGTCAGCCACCCATTGATTGTCAATGGGTGGCTGACTAAATACTTTTTTGCCCCACTGTGTATATATATATATATATATATATATATATATATATATATATATATATATATATATATATATATATATATATATATATATATATATATATATATATATATATGTTTTTTTTTTTTTTAACTGATTAACAATTACAGAGAAAACGTCACTTAAAGCATGGGTGTCAAACTCTGGCCCGCCGTGTAATTTCGCTTGGCCCTTGAGGCAATATCAAATTAACACTAGAGCTGGCCCGCCGATTACGGTATATACAGCGGCGGTGCCGCGGTAACACCGCATTCACCGCTAATTCTCGTACTTGCCAACCCTCCCAGGATACTCCCAAATTTCAGTGCCCCTCCCAAAAATCGTCACGTCCGCTTTTCATCCATTCCAACGAGTGCTGGCCCAATCACATAATATGTGCGACTTTTGCGCGCACACACAAGTGAATGCAATGCATACTTGATCAACAGCGATACAGGTCACACAGAGGGTGCCAGTATAAACAACTTTAACACTGTTAGAAATATACGCCACACTGTGAATCCACACCAAACAAGAATGACAAACACATTTCGGGAAAACATCCGCACTGTAACACAACATAAACACAACAGAACAAATACCCAGAATCCTTTGCAGCACTAACTCTTCCGGGACGCAACAAGGTGTGTGTTTGTAATTCTTGGTATTTTTTTTTTGTCATAAAGAAATACAATCATGTGTGCTTACGGACTGTATCCCTGCAGACTGTATTGATCTATATTGATATATAATGTAAATATTGTGTTTTTTATTTTGATTTAATAAAAAATTTAAACCTTTTTTTTTTCACATTTCTTGTGCGGCCTGGTACCAATCGGTCCATGGCCCGGTGGTTGGGGACCACTGACTTAAAGGATTGTAAAATTCTCCTTACCAACTCATAACAGAATGAAAGTTGAAAAATGCTCTGGCAGTGGTGTATATTTCAAGATCGTTGATTTGCTCATTTTGCTGTCAATCAAAAAAGGTATTTCGCCTCCGGACTGATCATCCAATCACCATGCGGAAGCCGATCGACCAGGCCAGCCGAGGCCGAGTCCACTTTTCATTCACTTCCCGAGAAGCGTTTATCCAATGATTTATTTAGTTTGGCTGCAGTGAAAAACGCTCTGCTTCCACACTGTTTAAATGCACTGTGACGCTACCACTATGATGAATGAGAAGAAAGTTGCGTCAGCTGTCGCGAAAGTAGCTGATTTTGAACAAATCTTGAGCGCATATTTAGTCAAGAAATAGAAACATCAAAGTAAATGTCAGAATAATTGTATCTAAGTTATCACAAAACTTTGTGTTGCCATGAGTTCCCGGCGAGAAGACAAAAGCTGTCTTTTAATCCACTAAGAAGAAGGCTTGTAAAACTCCACTGTGTAGGACAGGAAGCAACATGAAGGTGTTCTGTTTCTTTCATGTATTGTAATCAACAGAAAGATTTTTTTTGACCCGAGAACTACAAAGCAGTGAGAAAGCAGGATCTGCCCAACTTCCAGGCACCTCTTCTTTGAACTCTTTTACGACCTTTTCTTTGAACCGACCTTTTCTTTTGAACTGTTTTGTAATCAAAGGAGATGGCTGTTTACGACCCCCGTCCCTTTAGAAACAGCTGTTGCCATGTAATCAGGGAACGTCCAAATAAAAGAGGAGGCGTACAATCTTTCGGCAGAGTGTAATGACACCGTACAAGAGTACATATGTACACGTTTCTTCTCCCTGAGCCAAATTGAATTCTGTCTCTGTTTGATTCCTTGCTTCTTGCCTTGTTTAATAGATGTCATCAGTGTTTGAACCTGACAGTAAATATTTTACCACTGTACTCGTGTTTAGGGAGAATCTTTACTACTGTCACAATCGCTTGCGTAGGCCTGCGCCAATTAAGGTTAAGGGTTGGTTTTTCCCCACTCGGAATCTGTCAGATTTAAGTTTTTTTCATATGATTTATTAAAACAGTTGCTTAAAATGTAGTGTTTACATTGTTACTCTGCAGTTGTGTTTAAAAAGGACCTAACTTGATTGTCAGTAATGTACAACTCTACCTATGCCAACATGTTCAATAGGGAAGTGCAACTTTGCTTGTCATTATTTACAATTTAGCCATTTTATACACTGTTTTGGTTCTGTATATTTGGGGGCTCCCAACCCCCAAAATATTTTACTGCTTTTGGTTGTGATTTTTATTTTATCAAGTGCAAAAGTTTGCCAACAGACAAAATACATTTGATTGATATTTGATTTATTTAACTTGGAGATTTAAAAGTTTAAATTCATGTCCAATTAGGTTAAAATATACACAAAATACCAGTTTATTGCAATGGAAAAGTTATACATGCATTATTATTGTGTATTATCATTACATCCATGGTTAATTTGGTCTCAAAAATATCAGCAAAATGCTCTCTCACACGACGCCACACACACTGTCTGCCCTGAACAGTGAAAACTGGGATTCATCCGTGAAGAGAACACCTCTCCAATGTGCCAAACGCCATCGAATGTGAGCGTTTGCCCACTCAAGTCGGTTACGGCAATAATATTGTTTATCGGCAATAATTTGTAGGTCAATATATCGTCCAGCGAAATTTGTTATTGTCCCAGACCTAGTCAAATCCATTTTTGTTTAAGTCTCTCTTAACTCCAGGTGTGTACAAACTACACTTAACTACATTGAGAAATATATAAATAAGTTATCAGTATTGATATTGGCTTAAAATGTGTGTGTGTGTATGTATGTATTTATGTGTGTATACCGTATTTCCTTGAATTGGCGCCGGGAATATAGTATTCGCCTGCCTAGAATTACAGCCGGGTCAAACTCGTTTCGCAAAATAATTAGCGCATGCTTGGCACTTCCGCCGGGTCAAATATGAGTCATTAAATGACTCCCGCCTCCAGGAGGTAGAGGGCGCTAGTGATCCTTCTTGCGACTACCAGTACTGCAGGAGACAGGTACTGCAGAAGAAGACAACAAGCAGCAAGCATGCAGCAATTGTTTGCTTGCACTTTTAACATGGAGGATTACATATCTAAAATAAAACCGTTTTCTAAACTGGACTTTCAATCGAAGCAGGAGGTAATAATTAAAGGAATATCTCCAGAGACTTTTAAAATTGAAGAAAGATGAGAAAGACTGCCTTTGATCAGAAGCAGCTGCACATGGACCCATCTACAAGTAAAGGTAAGATCATAATAACGTTTTTTTTATTAAATGTGTTTTTAATGATAAGGTATGCGCCGGAGTGAGAAGAGGTTTTAAAATAATTAGAGCATGCTTGCTCATTCCGCATGGTTTTGGTAACCGCAGGAGTGAGAAGAGGTTTTAAATTAATTAGCGCCCCTGCGGCTATTCAAGGAAATACGGTATATACAGTACAGGCCAAAAGTTTGGACACACTTTCTCATTTCAATTTGTTTTCATGACTATTTACATTGTAGATTGTCACTGAAGGCATCAAAACTATGACACCTGGGAAGTGAAAATCATTTCAGGGGACTACCTCTTGAAGCTCGTTGAGAGAATGCCAAGAGTGTGCAAAGCAGTAATCAGAGCAAAGGGTGGCTACTTTGAAGAAACTAGTATATAAAACATGTTTTCTGTTATTTCACCTTGTTTTGTTAAGTACATAACTCCACATGTGTTCATTCATAGTCTTGATGGCTTCAGTGACAATCTACAATGTAAATAGTCATGAAAGTAAAGAAAACATATTGATGAGGTGTGTCCAAACTTTTGGCCCGTAATGTGTGTGTGTGTGTGTGTATATATTTATTTATATATCCCTACCTATTATACAGAGTAAGAATAGTGACATAGTGAAAATGTCTCTTTGCAATGCATTCAAGTGTGTGTTTCAAACGTGTTACTTTAATGTCATTAAACATACAAAAAACAACAACATTTGTCTAAAGTGACATCACAAACAGTGTGTATGCAGTTTGTTACGATGTTGCCAGTCTCACGAGGAACTAAAGAGGAGTCATTGAGTTCTTGATGAGCCGCTCAGCGAGGGATTTGTCTCTGAAAGGGCAGCTGTCCAGAGTGCTGGAATTTGTGTTAATCCAGCATATGGTAAAAGTAGTGTGACGGATTTTTGGATGGAAGCCAGATTTTTATGGAAATGTACTATTTGTTTCATTAAATTTTTTTTACATTACCCTTTAAACAATTTTTGGACTATTCTGGAAAGTTTTGCAATGACATTCAATACCGGCAAATTTGGCAATAGAAGTAAATGAATCATGTCCTGTACAGCCCTTTGAGACACTTGTGATTTAGGGCTATATAAATAAACAATGATTGATTAATTGATTGATGGAAACTGCACTCACAGGCCAGAACCTGATGACAGTAAGGTTTATAAAACATCTCACTTTTACCAGTGTTTCCCACACATTCATTTATTTGTGGCGGCCCGCCACGAAAGAATTACGTCTGCCACAAACAAACAAAAATAAAAAATAATTTTTTTTTTTTTTTGTCCTGTCCAGCTTCTCAGGCAAATCATATAGTTGATGTAGATGCCCATATAGGCTGTTCAGATTTACTTTACAAAAGAGAAGTGTAGGATACTTCTTTTGTTGCCTTATTTGTATTTGACCACTACTGTTTTCTGTTTATTTGTTTACTGACTGTGGCAGGACACCTCTGCTTCTGTTTCACTTTATGTTGCTGGTAAATAATATGGTTGTAGTTAGGGATGATGTTTGATAAGAAATTATCGAGTTCGAGTCTATTATCGAATCCTCTTATCGAACCGATTCCTTATCGATTCTCTTATCGAGTCCAGATAGGTTGTTGTATATGGAAAAAAACACACAATATTTGGTTTAACAAAAGCTCACTTTTATTATATAAGAAAACAATTTAATCTAAAAAATAAATAAATATTGACTGTTGCCCCCCTAAAAAAATAAAATAAATAAATATTGACTGTTGTTACCCAAAGTATATTAAGTGGGATTTTTCAGAAAAACAAATATTTAAGGTAACACAAAAACAACCTGTCTCTGTGATCACTATAGGTGTATAAATACTAGTGTTAAATAAAATCAGTCCCTTGGGCACAAAACTGGAAATAATACAGCTCTCCAAAAAGTATAATTCTGCTGCTATTTGACATAACTGTTTGTTATGATGCTTTGACATTTTTGCACTTTATTTCTTTATTGAAAGGAAATTCTATGAAGAGAAAAGTTGTTTGCAAATGTGGTTACAATGCTAAAAAATGAAAAGTTAAAGCTAAAAAAATAAATACACTTTATTGAGTTAACATTATTTCTTTATAAGGGGAAAGATGTTATGAGCTAGGGAATATAACAACTACACTACCCATCATGCAACGGGAGTGACAACCATGCGCGGTAGCCCCGAAAAGTGTTGTTGCATGTCGTCACCCGTGAAAGCAAACGTCAAGAACTCAGCCAACACGCCTCGTCTGCATTATTTATAATTAGACAGACAACACATATACAGTGTGATTTTGTTTTGTTTACAAGGAAAGTAAAACAAAAGTTGAAAAAGGGAGATCATGTCATATATGTATGTGCTGCGGTTGCTATAAGAACGTTGCGACAGCTGCCGTAAAGGAGGTGCGTTGCTATGTTTCCGGTTGGTCGTAAAAGTGTTCGTCATGTGTTTGTAGTCTGCTCAAATCTCCCAGTAAAGTTATTCATTGGATTATACCTTTTGTTTTGAACTTTATTACACCTTGGAGCACTTTTTCCCGTCCATTTTTTTCCTGCTTTCGCTATCTGCGCCTAATGACTGAGCTACGTGACTGATTTCTTGTGATGTCACACGGAGCATTTCTGGTCGGGACGGGATTCGTTCCGAGGGGTTCGAATATAGAACCAACTCTTTTTCTTTACTATAGTGGTCTCGATAACGGGTACCGGTTTTTAAAAAGGGATTCGAGTCCGAGGACTCGGTTCTTTTCTTATCGAACAACCGGGAAAACCGGTTTCGAGTATCATCCCTAGTTGTAGTAGTAGGCTAAAGTTAAATTATTTAGTATGCACTAATTAAAGGGGCAGAGCTTTAAGAGACATTTTAGCTTTTATATTTTATAAGATATATTTTTTGTAAGAACCACAATTAATAAATATATTTCAGTGAATAACTTATTGTTCAAATCTGTATATAAATATGTACATAAAGTGTTGTAATTATATTGTAAAATGGATGGATGGATGGACGTTTAAAACAAAACTGTCATTAATTAGTAAGTATACATTTTTGAGCCTTTTTAGAGAAAATCATATAATTGTAGTAAATTATGCAAATTACTCGATGATGTCATGGTGACCATGCCCATAGCCACGCCCCCACCGCCACAGGTATCTTGGCAGTTTATGGGAAACACTGTTTACTGTTTGTTTTTAAAGGGTTTACAATACATTTAATTGTAGTTGTAGTGACTTAGGACAGAGGTGACTTGTTCCACTGAGGGCTGCGCACTAAAAAATTTTTAAAAAATGCAGTGGCAATTTTGATATTTTGTTTTCCAAAACCAATACAATACATACTCTAATTTGTTTTTATCTTCAGCGCTTTCTCCAAAATCGGTCCCGAGGACCAATATGTTTTTAATTGTTTACAAATGTTGTATGTGTTATGCTCTTTTTTGTCAAAACCCTGTTTTAGGGTGAAAACACAAAATATGCAATCATTTCCCCCCAAAAAATACTTCAAAGTGGAATATTTGATGTGAAGTATTTGGAGCCTTGAATATGTGAATAATTCATAAAATATATTTTAATTTTTTTTTTTTTTTGTCAGTTTAAAAAAAAGTCCCACTAAAATTCTTGGGGATTTTTTTTTTTTACTTTCAACATCTAAGTGTCTAGATCAAACTTTGTAACTATCAGTTCGTTATAAATTATTCTTTTTTCATATTTTTATGGTTTGTTTTATGCCCTTTTTGTCAAAGATAACTTTGTTTTTATAGATGGCAAACACTAAATATGTAAAATGTTCCCCAAAAAATACTTCAAAGTGGATTATTTGATGTGACGTAATTGGAGCCTTGAATAGGTCAATATTTTATAACATTGATTTTCATTCATTGTATATTTGCTGAGCAATTAAAGCTTTGAAGAAAAAACAGCTTGCATGGCTACAAAAGACATATTGGTCTTTTAAAGTATATTATGCCGAGATGTTAATTATGATACACTAGAATGACAAGATTTCTAGAGTTACTACTAGTTTTCTGCAGTCAGCTTTGTGTTTATAGAGTCAAAATTGCAAATGTTTCTCATTACATTTCACCTGTTTTCTCTTTTATTCCACTTTTTTTTAATAGTATTTTTAGAATGCGCCGCGGGCCGCTAAACAGTTAGCTGCGGGCTGCAAAATGTCCCGCGGGCCTCCCCTTGGACAACTCTGGCTAAGACGTAAACTGTATCATATTTCAAGCTGTTTTCAGTACAAAAGGTGGTAGCGCTAATGTTGTTTGTCTAAATCAGGGGTGTCCAAACTTTTTCCACTGAGGGCCGCACACGGAAACATTAAAGCATGTGGGGGCCATTTTGATATTTTTCATTTTCAAATCATAACAAAATATATGCATTTTTTATTTATTTTACCCAGTGTTTCTCACACATTAATTTATTTGTGGCGGCCCACCACGAAAGAATTACATCCGCCACGAATAAAAATTAAAAAATATTTTTTTTTTTTTTTTTTTTGTCCTGTCCAGCTTCTCAGGAAAATCATATAGTTGATGTAGATGCCCATATAGGCTGTTCAGATTTACTTTACAAAAGAGAAGTGTAGGATACTTATCTTGTTGCCTTAGTTGTATTTGACCACTACTGTTTTCTGTTTATTTGTTACTGACTGTGGCAGGACACCTCTGCCTCTGTTTCACTTTATGTTGCTGGTAAATAATATGGTTGTAGTAGTAGGCTAAAGTTAAATTATTTAGTATGTACTAATTAAAGGGGCAGAGCTTTAAGAGACATTTTAGCTTTTATATTTTATAAGATATATTTTTTGTAAGAACCACAATTAATAAATATATTTCAGTGAATAACTTATTGTTCAAATCTTTATATAAATATGTACATAAAGTGTTGTAATTATATTGTAAAATGGATGGATGGATGGATGGACGTTTAAAACAAAACTGTTATTATTAATTAGTAAGTATACATTTTTTGAGCCTTTTTAGAGAAAATCATATCATTGTAGTAAATTATGCAAATTACTCGATTATGTCATGGTGACCACGCCCATAGCCACGCCCCCACCGCCACAGGTATCTTGTCAGTTTATGGGAAACACTGTTACCTTTAGGGGTCACGGGGACCATAAAGGGTCTCAGTCATAAAAATGTCAAAAATAAGTCAGATTATTATTATTTTTTAATTATTTAATGCTTACAGTAAATCTCTATATCAACTTCAAGTTGATATAAAGTAATACAAATTAAAAAAAAAGGTTTTATGGCTCTTCTGTCAAAAACAACTTAGTTTTTTTATAGTAAAACTGAAATATGCAGTATTTAGTTATTAGAGCCCTTAAAAGATCAATAATGCAGGACACCATTGATTTTAATTATTTCATATTTTTCAGTAATCACAGTGAAAAGATAAATAAAAAATCACTAAATATATTTGGGATCCAAAAGGTGCCCCACTCATAAAGTGATACATTTTTATTAGGTTTTTCTTTTACTTTCAACACTTAAGTTAAGAGATCAACTTCAGATATATCTGTCGATTTTATGCTGGGACTATTATTTTGTTTGTTTTATGCGCTTTTGTCAAAGAAAACTTTGATGTTTTTATATGGCTACTACACAATATATGCAATATTTACCACATAAAACATTTTAAAGTGAAATATTTGAAGTAATTGGAGCCCTGAAAATAATTCATTATAACATGGATTTTTTGTCTTTTTTTTTTTTTTTTGAGCAATGGCAAAAAAAGAAAAATGAAAAAAGACAAAAGAAAAAAACATTGTGTCAACATTGCAACTTTTTTCTCTAGATTTCACCTCATTCCACTTTTTTTAATGTTATTTTTTATCTTTACAATAGTATTTCCAGAATGTGTGGCGGGTCGGTAAACAATTAGCTGCGGGCCGCAAATGGCCCCCGGGCCGCACTTTGGACTCGTCTGGTCTAAATACTGCTGGTTAAAAAGGTACCCAAAGCTAAACTATAGGGATTGACTATCGGTCGGTATTTGGCATTTTGACATATATCGGCATCAGCTTCTTTTTTTTAAATATTGATAAGGAATAGTAACATTTAACATCTATTATCTCCATTTCTATTATTTCAAATGAAAAAATCATCAAACAAGCGTCTGCCTTTTTTTAATCCGATGGACCCCTTTAGAACTGCTCAGTTTAGTTCAGATGCAAGTGGGCCTCTGTCTCCAGCATTGTCCCGCCCAGGGCGGCGTTTTTGGTTACGCAAACTGCGCACGAGTAAGGGCCAGAGCCAATCAGAAGACATGATCTTAAACAGGCTAGTCAAACTTACAGCGGGGAAAGCGTACCGATGTGTCAAAGCCACGTAAAATAAGAACTCCCTCACAAAATTGAAATAAACATCTCAGTCCCTCTGCATGTCACAACTGCTATCAACGTTACTCTGAGCAGAATACCGTAAAAAAAGCCTAATGAACATAAGCTCTCTTGTAGAACTTTTCGACTCGTCTGTGAATCACTTGAAACAAAGATGCTGAAATTATCAATATGCAAACAATATGTTAGAGTAAAAAAAGCATGTTTGTGTGATTGTGTTACGGTGCGGATGTTCTCCCGAAATGTGTTTGTCATTCTTGTTTGGTGTGGGTTCACAGTGTGCCGCATATTTGTAACAGTGTTAAAGTTGTTTATACGGGCACCCTCAGTGTGACCTGTATGGCTGTTGACCAAGTATGACTTGCATTCAATAGTGTGTGTGAAAAGCCGTAGATATTATGAGATTGGGCCGGCACGCAAAGGCAGTGCCTTTAAGGCACGCCCACAATATTGTTGTCTGGGTGGAAATCGGGAGAAATTCGGGAGAATGGTTGCCCCGGGAGATTTTCGGGAGGGGCCCTGAAATTCGGGAGTCTCCTGGGAAAATCGGGAGGGTTGGCAAGTATGACTGGGAGACGCAACTGCTCTGTACTTCTCCCTACGTCCGTGTACCACTCCGTACAGCGGCGTTTTAAAAAGTCATAAATTTTACTTTTTGAAACCGATACCGATAATTTCCGATATTACATTTTAAAGCATTTATCGGCCGATAATATCGGCAGTCCGATATTATCGGACATCTCTAATATATATGCATATACACATACATACATTCATATATAGATATATATATATATATCAGGGCTGCAACAACTAATCGATTAAATCGATTATAAAAATAGTTGGCGATTAATTTAGTCATCGATTCGTTGGAACTATGCTATGCGCATGCGCGGAGGCTTTTTTAAATTTTATTTAAAAACTTTTTTTAAATTTTTTTTTTAATAAACCTTTATTTATAAACTGCAACATTTACAAACAGCTGAGAAACAATAATCAAAGTAAGTAGAAAAACAGTACAAAACAGCGCCAGGGCGGCGCTGAGGCTACGTCTCATGAGGTGGAGGTAAGCTAGCCAATGATGTGTCATGTGCAGCTCACGTGACGACGCCGTCTGGAAACATTCGAAAAATGGCGCAGGAAAACACTACCGATAGTTTAGCGGAGAAACATCTTGAGGTTATTGCTTCAATGGAGAAACGTGTACGACCTAAGTCGTCAAAAGTGTGGGAACACTTCACTTTAAAGACTTCAAAGAAGAGCGTTTCCTGCAAAATGGCACGGAAGTACAACATTGCTTCAGAAGCACCTGAAAAGGAAACATGTTGGAGCCATGGATGAAGGGAGGAACTCACAGTACGTAACTTTTTAAGTCCATAGTGGCAACAAGCATTCATGAGTTCAGCTTTTTTGTAAGTAACTTTAACGTTATGCCTTTGTTGCAACGCGGGGCTGATAATGTGTCTCCGGCACATTTGACTCCGTTTTGAGAGAGAAAACGCACGGTTACCAATTTGGAAATAAACGTAACGGACAGAAATATCTCAGGTTGGTTTCATAATGGATCAATGTAGCTGGGCCGATAAAGCTATATAAATATATTTAGATTTGAGTGACGCTTTAGTACAACTAAACGTTATGAAGGTGCTGGAATATTTCATGCTATTATTCAGAGGCAGCCTAAAATGAATCTTTTATTATTCACAACAGAAACGTGTACAATATCTGATTCAGTTCTGATGAGTTACATTTCTGTGTTATTATTGGTGTATGCTGCACCCCCAATGTCCACAACATGGTGCCAGTATGCTGGGTTTTTTCAATAAAATACTGCAAAGGATAGAAATGTAGTTTGTCTCTTTTATCCGATTATTAATCGAAGTAATAATCGACAGATTAATCGATTATCAAATTAATCGTTAGTTGCAGCCCTAATATATATATATATATACACACACACACACACACATACATACATACATACATACATACATACATACATACACAAACACATACATACACACACACACACACATAGACATATATATATACATATACATATATATACATATATATATATACATACATACATACATACATACATACATACATACATACATACACATACATACATACATACATACATACATACATACATACATACATACATACATACATACATACATACATACATACATACATACATATATATATATATATATATATATATATATATATATATATATATATATATATATGCTAGTGGCTAAAGAGTCCGCCCAGAGATCGGTAGGTTGTGCTAGTTCAAACCCCGGCCGTGTCATACCAAAGACTATCAAAATGGGACCCACTACCTCCCTGCTTGACACTCCGCATCAAGGGTTGGAATTGGGTGTTAAAAATCACCAAAAATGATTCCCGGACACGGCCACCGCTGCTGCTCACTGCTCCCCTCACCTCCCAGGGGGTGATCAAGGGTGATGGGTCAAATGCAGAGAATCATTTCGCCACACCTCGTGAGTGTGTGACAATCATTGGTACTTTAACTTTACCTTAATATGTATATACACATAAATCTATACATACATAGTCAACCAAGCTATCTTAGCTTGGTTGACTTCACTTCCGGGGTGGACGTCACGTGACGGAATGCAAGCAATTGAACAATATCATTCGGAAACGGCGGCGTCACGTGGAAAGTCCCTACCTTTTTATGCCTGAGCGGCATCCTTTCCTCTACGAAACTGTTGTCAACTGAATTTCCTGAACTCCTGATGGACATCTTGGGAATTTTCATCTTCTTTTGCATTATAAGGTCTTCCAACTCCTCTACAGTATCTGCAAAAAGAAAGAAAGAACCGTCAAAATTACCTCCACCCCTCAGTCCATCATCTTTGTGCAAAAAAAAAAGTCTCCATTGTGGAGAGATGACATGGCATCATGCAAATAAGCATCTTTTTTTTTTACATAAGACGAATAAAATAGTGCAGCCTTTCCACAGAGACAGACGACGGGACGGATCTTGCAGCCCAGACAGCGGCTCAGAAGCAGGGATTAGTGATGTCGTATGTTTGGGGAGGAAATAAAAAAAACACCGTGTTTAAGTAGCCAGACAGACACAGACTGAACATATTAAAACGAGACGTGTTGCTATTTCTGTTGTCTGCAGTCTGGGAAGCTGCACTGCAGCACCGCGGCTTCAAATCAGACATTCAAGCATGTTTTTTTTTAACTCATGCTACTGAGAGAGAAAAAACGCCTTTAATACATGAAATAAAATGTCAAGCGGGTGTTTTTTTTGCGTGATGACAGCTCTACGTGTGTAGACGGCTAACGAGCTAGCATGCTAACTAGCGACAGGTCAAGCTAACAAGCTACACGCTATGGTAACATTGCGTTAGCATGTGCTAAGCTAGTCAGGGCAAAGACCGCAGTGTCCGGGCTGTCTGGAGCAGCTGACAGCCCGGACAATAGCTTCAGTTCGCCCTTTATAACACGCCGACGGCATTTGGGGGGATGATGGGGAATTTAAAAAAAAGTAGCGGGAAAAAGAGGCGACTTACCTGCAAGGGCAAGGACGCGAGCTCGGCACGGCTGGCCTGGGCTGCCATTGTGTTGACTTGTGTGCACCACGGAGACTTTCTCATCCTCAAAAGTCCGATCGGTGCTCCGGCCTGGAAGTCTTCTATGTTGGACACCGACAACGCCGTGGCAAATATCGTCGTTGGAAGCATCGAACAAAAAGCATACTTTTTTTTTTTTTTACATTTGCACGATTTGAAAGCGGTTTTTTTCTGCTTATAAAGTATGAAAAACAAACGTAAGAATGTGGTGGATTTTATCGGCGCTCGGCTGCTTCTGCCTGGTCCATCACATCACCATCATTAAGGCATCACTAACAGACATCACGTTGCTCTAAGACAGTGTTTTTGCAACCTTTTTTGAGCCAAGGCACATGTTTTGCATTGAAAAAATCAGCAGCAGAAATCATTAAAAACACGAAACTCGGTTGACAGTAAAAGTCGTTGGGTATGACTTTAAAGCATAACCAACTATATACATCACTATATAGCTCTTGTCTCAAAGTAGGTGTACTGTCACCACCTGTCACATCACGCCGTGACTTATTTTGAGTTTTTTTTGCTGTTTTCCTGTGTGTAGTGTTTTACTTCTTGTCTTGTGCTCTTATTTTGGTGGCTTTTTCTCTTTTTTTTTGGTATTTTCTTGTAGCAGTTTCATGTCTTCCTTTGAGTGATATTTCCCGCATCTACTTTGTTTTAGCAATCAACAATATTTCAGTTGTTTTTATCCTTCTTTGTGGGCACATTGTTGATTGTCATGTCATGTTTGGACGCTCCACAGTAAGTCTTTGCTGTCGTCCAGCATTCTGTTTTTGTTTACTTTGCAGCCAGTTCAGTTTTAGTTTCGTTCTGCATAGCTTTCCCTAAGCTTTAATGCCTTTTCTTAGGGGCACTCACCTTTTGTTTATTTTTGGTTTAAACATTAGACACCTTTTTACCTGCACCCTGCCTACCGCTTTTTCCGACATCTACAAAGCAATTAGCTACCGGCTGCCACCTACTGATATGGAAGAGTATTACACGGTTACTCTGCCGAGCTTTAGACAGCACAAACCCTCAACAACAACACATCATTTGCAGACTATAATTACTGGTTTGCAAAAAACATTTTTAACCCAAATAGTTGAAATTAGATCATCTCCCACGGCACAAATCTTCTATATTAGACATCGACAACGCGTGGCAAATATCGTCGATGAAAGCATCGAACAAAAGCATACATTCTTGTTTTCTTTTCTTTTTTTACTTCTCTTTAGTCATTTGCATGCTTTGAAAGCGGTTTTGTACTGCTTATAAAGTATGAATAACAAACATAAGAATGTGGTGGATTTTATCGGCGCTCGGCTGCTTCTGCCTGGTCCATCACATCACCATCGTTAAGGCATCACTAACAGACAGTGTTTTTCAACCTTTTTTGAGCCAAGGCACATGTTTTGCATTTAAAATATCAGCAGCAGAAATCATTAAAAAACGAAACTCGGTTGACAGTAAAAAGTAGTTGGATATGACTTTAAAGCATAACCAAGCATGCATCACTATAGCTCTTGTCTCAAAGTAGGTGTACTGTCACCACCTGTCGCTTTACGCCGTGACTTATTTTGAGTTTTTTGCTGTTTTCCTGTGTGTAGTGTTTTAGTTCTTGTCTTGCGCTCCTAATTTGGTGGCTTTTTCTCTTTTTTTTTTGGTATTTTCCTGTAGCAGTTTCATGTCTTCCTTTGAGCGATATTTCCCGCATCTACTTTGTTTTAGGAATCGAGAATATTTCAGTTGTTTTTATCCTTCTTTGCGGGGACTTTGTTGATTGTCATGTCATGTTTGGATGCCCCACAGTAAGTCTTTGCTGTCGTCCAGCATTCTGTTTTTGTTTACTTTGTAGCCAGTTCAGTTTTAGTTTCCTTCTGCATAGCCTTCTCTAAGCTTCAATGCCTTTTCTTAGGGGCACTCACCTTTTGTTTATTTTTGGTTTAAGCATTTACCTGCACACTGCCTCCCGCTTTTTCCGACATCTCCAAAGCAATTAGCAACCGGCTGCCACCTACTGATATGGAAGAGTATTACACGGTTACTCTGCCGAGCTCTAGACAGCACCGACCACTCAACAACAACACATCATTTGCAGACCCTTTAAAATAAAAATAAAAATAAATATTTTTAACCCAAATAGGTTAACGGCACAAATCTTCTATGTTGGACACCGACAATGTGTGGCAAATATCGTCGTTGAAAGCATCGTACAAAAGCATACATTCATTCATACATTTTTACTTATCTTTAGTCATTTGCATGCTTTGAAAGCAGTTTTCTTCTCCTTATATAGTATGAAAAACAAACATAAGAATGTGGTGGATTGTATCGGCGCTCGGCTGCTTCTGCCTGGTCCATCACATCACAGACATCACGTTGCCAACCCTAACACTAACCCTATTTGGATTTACACTGTATGAAAACACATTTGAAAAGGAATTTTACCTTTGCAACCTCATTATACTATTGGCTAAGTTTTATATTCATAAATGTAAGTTTCTCAATACCCGACATGTTTTTTGTGCCTTTAAAAAATAATTAGAACTCTACCTCTAACAACCAAAAATATGTGAAAACTATGAGGCTGTGTTCCAAATTTGGTTTATTTACGGAACTCGTGTGAGCCCATGGCTTTACATTTTGTTACATATATATATTTTGCATTCTATTTTAGTTACTTTATTGAGTCTACAACCCCCTGGCGCTGTTTTGTACAGTTTTTGTACTGTTTCTGTACTTGTTTTGTTTATTATTATTTATTGATTGTATGTAAATGTTGCAGATTAAAAATAAAGGTTTATAAAAAAAAATTAAAAAAAGACATCACATTGCTCTAAGACAGGGGTGTCCAAACTTTTTACCCATTGAGGGCCCCACGCTGAAAAATCAAAGCATTTTTTCATTTTTAAAACCAATACAGAATATATAAAACATTTTTACCCTCAAGTTTCGTCCCAGTCATACAAATTTAAAAAAATAAGTCATTATTTATATATTTGTTCATCCAATGCTTAAATCTCTAGATCAGCGTCAGGGCTGTTGGTATAAAGTCATTTTTTATGTTTATGCCCATTTTGTCAAAACCCTGTTGTTATGGCAAAAACACAAAATGTGCAATAATTCCCCCTTCAGACAATTTCAAAGTGGAATATATAATGTGAACTAAGTTGGAGCCTTAAATAGGTCAATCATTCATAACACCATTGCTTTTAATTCATTATTATTTTGTGAGCAAAGACAGTTAAAAAAAAACAATCGCACAAAAATTCCTTGGGATCCAAAAGAGCCCCACATGGAAGTGTTAATAATCGTTACTTTCTCTCTGGCTCTCAACAAAGGCGAACGCTTTCCTTCTCTCTCCCCTATCTGTCCTGCTTTTACTTCTTTTTTCTTGTCTTGTCTGGTGTATCGACAAGTTGGTAACATAGGTACCCCAAAGCTGCCACAAATGATTGAAGAATGTGAAGATGTGGACACTCACACTTTTGTGATTTTAGACTCAATCGCAAACTGGATAACATCTCAGAGAAGCCGTCTGCTCTGCCAAGTATGATGAATTTGAGGACCAGAAATACACAATTACAATGACATGTTTAAGTGTGTTTTTGCTTGCTCAAACACAAACATTCAAATCTGGATTGTTTTCCCTGGCGGGAGTGACCTGGCAAGGTAGTTGTTTTGAGATTCTCTCTAAAGGACAGTACAGCGAAGACGCTACCAATTCCTTCCTCGTCATTCATTGACATACATCCCGCCCCTTCCCTTCTTATTGAAGCCTCGAGTTGTGTGTCATAATATGTATATGTGCTTTGTTTGCAATTTATTTTCCTGGTCTCAAACTGAGCCCCAACCCCACAGGAGCTTAGTTTGGAACTTGCTTTTTTTTCTCCTCCTCACCCCATTTTTGACCTTTTTCCTACCTTTATGCGCACCGCCCTTTTGGCGACCCATTAGTGTTCTTGTTCTGTCTACCCATTAAATGACACCTGAGTGTTACTGTAACAGGACTAAGTGAAAACCTAAAAAAATAATTAATACATTTTTGCTGTATTTTTCTGTTGTGTTCCTTCCTCATACAGTACATTTTTTATAGAGGGTATTTTCATCTTACATTTTTAAATTTCACTGTTTTTCTCTTTTACAGGCGGACACTTCGACAACACTCCAAACAGGACATACAATCCATTAATTTTTAAAAGGGCATTAAAACATTTAAAATTCATATTTTTTCTTTCAATGTTTTAATCAACTTTAGCCCTAAACAAAAATACCAAACATTTAATTATTAAAAAAATAAAATACATTTTAACCCTTTTGATCAAATAATGTCACAGTTTTCAATCAGTAAATATTTGCATAACAAGTTATTTTACTAATTTAAACAGGTGATATTATCTGATCAAAAGGCCTTCTAAAAAGGGTCAAAAAACCCAAAATATTACTGTTAGAATAATTATATATAAGTTATCTAGGGCTGCAACAACTAATCTATTAAATCGATTAAAATCGATTATAAAAATAGTTGCCGATTAATTTAGTCATCGATTCGTTGGATCTATGCTATGCGCATGCGCAGAGGCTTTTTTTTAAATAAAATAAAATAATTATTATTATTTAAAAAAAATAAAATAAATCTATTTAGAAACTGCAACATTTACAAACAGCTGAGAAACAATAATCAAAATAAGTATGGTGCCAGTATGATGTTTTTTTTCAATAAAATACTGGAAAGGATAGAAATGTAGTTTGTCTCTTTTATCCGATTATTAATCGATTAATCGAAGTAATAATCGACAGATTAATCGATTATCAAATTAATCGTTAGTTGCAGCCCTAAAGTTATCCCACAACTCTTATGCTTAAAGGCACATAACTTGTTATCTTCCACTGCAAGTTAGGAGTGCCTCGCTGCTGCTGTTTGTGTCTTTCAGCCTGCTAACAGCCAAGGACGGACTTCGAGTACCTCAACGCAGACAAAGCAGAGACGGGGCGAAATCACGAGGCTCAGCACATTTCCATTCTGAATAATCACGTATTGTGTCTACTGGAGCTGCTTGCATATTATGTGACCCCTTCCTTTAGAAGCAGCAACTAGGGGAACTCCTGAATAAAATGGGGAGCGCGGGGGCTGTACCTCAGAGCGTGGTGGGAGACTGTAACTGAGTGTGCAGCCCCATATGTTTCTCCTCATGAGCAAAATTGAAATCTGTGCTTGATTCATTGCTTCTTGTCCTGTTTAATAGATAGTTTGGTGCTTGAACCTGACAATTACATGACTGATATTTTAGTATAGGGCTAAAGTTTATATACAAGTGACTTTTTTTTATTGAGTACAACCGCAAAATAATCCACCAGGAGACGGAAGAAAGTTACGAGTGCTAGCACTTTTGTAAAAAAGGTGAAAAACATTAAGTAACTCAAACAGTGGAACCACTGCATTTGTCTAAGAAATAGAAGAAAAGGTTGCTGGTAATCAAACCCAAAGCTGAGCGGTCTTTCCGTCTATTTCTTCTAAATGTTATTTCTGCTGCTCGAGATGCTGCCACACAATTTTTAAAGCACTTTATCCGACATAAACATATTTCAGAGTCCATTTGCGTGCACCACAGATAAATGGCTCACTCCCACGGGACACAATATAAATATCATTTTGTTTGACTGATGGTTGAATTCTATTTGGGTTCTGTTCTGGATTTCACCTGCGCTTTGACCTTCATGATTGATGAAACCAATGCAATATGTATGCAATTTGTCGTGCGCACATCAATATGGAAAGTAAACAACTCTGCTTTGATTTATTCATTTTTTCCCACGGATCACTTTTATAGTGTACCAATTTAGATATTTCAGTTGTGTATGTGGCTGACGGGGGGAAGACTGCAGCAACCCTCCGAACATTTCTAACACAGAAATAATCCAGAACCCCAAAATGCACAAGCGCCATAAAACAAATCCAAAAGGTAATAAAAGGTTAGCCAGGCTACCAGGGGGTTAGCCCATTTACCAGGAAGTTTACCAGGCTACCAGGACGTTAGGTAGTCTGCCAAGTCGTTAGCCAGGCAGCTAAGACGATAGCCTGTCTAACTATAAATAGGTTGGACAGGTTACTAGGAACTTATCCAGGCTACTAGGAGTTGAGTCGGGCTACCAGGAGGTTACCCAGCAGGCACAAGACATTGATACAACATTGATTATACGTACATGTCCTTTAAAACTGACTTTAAAACAACATGGTAAAATAGTTGTATTTGTAAAACGTTGGTGGATCCACATTGTTGGTTGGGAAATGACCGAATTCCAATGGTCAAGTCAGCGTCACGACCTGACGTTGAATAAATGTCGTCAAAAAGCATGTTGTTTCAACGTTGTATTTGTGTTGTAAAATATTGGTTGTAAAATGACCAAAATTCAATGGTCAAATCAACGTCAGAACCCAATATTGATTAAACATCGTCGAAAAGCATGTTGTTCCAACGTTATGTTTGAGTTGCTCAACGTCGGGACCTCATTCAACAAGTTCTCAACGTTGTTTTAAAGGCCTACTGAAATGAATTTTTTTTATTTAAACGGGAATAGCAGATCTATTCTATGTGTCATACTTGATCATTTCGCGATATTGCCATATTTTTGCTGAAAGGATTTAGTAGAGAAAATCGACGATAAAGTTTGCAATTTTCCTTTGTTTACAATGGATCGAGAGAGATTCGGAGCGACAAAGCGACGATTACCCCATTAATTTGAGCGAGGATGAAAGATTTGTGGATGAGGAACGTTAGAGTGAAGAACTAGAGGCAGTGCAGGACGTATCTTGTTTCGCTCTGACCGTAACTTAGGTACAAGCTGGCTCATTGGATTCCACACTCTCTCCTTTTTCTATTGTGGATCACGGATTTGTATTTTAAACCACCTCGGATACTATATCCTCTTGAAAATGAGAGTCGAGCACGCGAAATGGACATTCACAGTGACTTTTTTCTCCACGACAATACAGGTGACACACTTAGCTACTGAGCTAACGTGATAGCATCATTCTCAAATGCAGATAGAAACAAAATACATAAATCCCTGACTGGAAGGATAGACAGAAGATCAACAATACTATTAAACCATGTACATGTAACTACACGGTTAATAATTCTCAGCCTGGTAAAGCTTAACTATGCTGTTGCTAACGACGCTAAGGCTAACTTAGCAACTTAGCAACCGGACCTCACAGAGCTATGATAAAAACATTAGCGCTCCACCTACGCCAGCCAGCCCTCATCTGCTCAACAGCCGTGCTCACCTGCGTTCCAGCGATCGACGGTGCGACGGAGGACTTCATCCGTGGGTTTGGCGGCTAGCATCGGCTAGGCGTCTGCTATCCAAGTAAGTAGTCCTTGTTGTGTTGCTACAGCCAGCCGCTAATACACCGATCCCACCTACAACGTTCTTCTTTGCAGCCTCCATTGTTCATTAAAGAAATTGCAAAAGATTCACCAACACAGATGTCCAGAATACTGTGGAATTATGAAATGAAAACAGAGCTTTTTCTGCGGGCTCCGAATACTTCCCTTGCCCTCGTGACGTCACACGCATACGTCAGCATAATAAAACGTTTTGAACCGGAAGTGTGGCGGGAAATTTAAAATTGCACTTTATAAGTTAACCCGGCCGTATTGGCATGTGTTGCAATGTTAAGATTTCATCATTGATATATAAACTATCAGACTGCGTGGTCGGTAGTAGTGGCTTTCAGTAGGCCTTTAATGTCTTGTGCCTGCTGGGTAGCCATGCTACCGGAAAGTTAGCCAGGCTACGAGGAGTTTAGTCATACTGCCAGGAGGTTAGCCAGGTTACCAGAATTGATTGATTGATTGAAACTTTTATTAGTAGATTGCACAGTACAGTACATATTCCATACAATTGACCACTAAATGGTAACACCCGAATACGTTTTTCAACTTGTTTAAGTCGGGGTCCACGTAAATCAATTCAAGGTTAGCCAAGCTACAAGAAAGTTAGCCCCACTACCAGAAAGTTAGCCGGACTACTATAGTAAGCAAGGCAATGAGGAAGGTAGCCAAGCTCTTAAGAAGTTAGCCAGGTTACCAACAAGATGTTAGCCTAAATACCAGAAGGTTAGCCCGGAAACCAGAAGGTTAGCATGGCGACTATAAAGTTAGCCACACTACCAGGAAGTTAGCCAGACTACTATAACTAGCAAGGCAACGAGGAAGGTAGCCATGCTCCGAAAAGGTTAGCCAGGTTACCACCAGGAAGTTAGCCAGACTACCAGGAGATTAGACAGGTGAGACAGGTTACGAGGAAGTTAGCCAGGCTTCCAGGAAGTTAACCAGACTACTATAATTAGCAAAGCAACGAGGAAGGTAGCCAAGCTCCTAAAAGGTTAGCCAGGTTACCACCCGGAAGTTAGCCAGGCTACCAGGAGATTAGACATTGTCTTGCTGAAATAAGCAGGGGCGTCCATGGTAACGTTGCTTGGATGGCAACATATGTTGCTCCAAAAGCTGTATGTACCTTTCAGCATTAATGGTGCCTTCACAGATGTGTAAGTTACCCATGTCTTGGGCACTAATACACCCCCATACCATCACAGATATTGGTTTTTAAACTTTGCGCCTATGGTTCTTTTCCTCTTTGGTCCGGAAGACACAAAGTCCACAGTTTCCAAAAACAATTTGAAATGTGGACACGTCAGACCACAGAACACTTTCCCATCAGTCCATCTTAGATGAGCTCGGGCCCAGCGAAGCCGGCGGCGTTTCTGGGTGTTGTTGATAAATGGCTTTCGCTTTGCATAGTAGAGTTTTAACTTGCACTTACAGATGTAGCGACAAACTGTAGTTACTGACAGTGGTTTTCTGAGCCCATGTGGTGATATCCTTTACACACTGATGTCGGTTTTTGATGCAGTGCCGCCTGACGGATCGAAGGTCTCGGGCATTCAATGTTGGTTTTCAGCCTTGCCGCTTATGTGCAATGATTTCTACAGATTCTCTGAACCTTTTGATGATATTACAGACCGGTGAAATCCCTAAATTCCTTGCAATAGCTGGTTGAGAAATGTTGATCTTAAACGACAATTTGCTCAGGCATTTGTTGACAAAGTGGTGACCCTCGCCCCGTCCTTGTTTGTGAATGACTGAGCATTTCATGGAAGCTGCTTTTATACCCAATCCTGGCGCCCAATTAGCCTGTTCACCTGTGGGATGTTCCAAATAAGCGTTTGAGGAGCATTCCTCAACTTTCTCAGTCTTTTTTGCCACTTGTGTCAGGTTCAAACACGGATGACATCTATTAATCAGACAAGAAGCAAGGAATCATGCAGAGACAGAGCTCATGAGGACAATGCATGGAGCTGGACACCTAGTCCCAGTCTCGCCCTACGCTCTAAGGTTCAGCTTCCGCGTCCCTTTATTTATTCAGGAGTTCCATAGTCAACATCACTGAGGCCGCCTCTAAAAGGAGCGGTCACATATATCATGCAAAGCAGCTCCAGGACGCACAATACGTGACGGAATGTGCTGGGGGCCTTGTGATTTCGCCTCGTCTCCGCTTCGTCTGCGTGCTGTCGTCTTATCTGCGTTGAGGTCCTTGAAGTCCTTGGCTGTTAGCGGGCTAAAACAAAGATAACATCTGCGGCTGAGGCCACCCCTCAGACAAGAAGTTTCGTCCTTGCACAGATGCAAAAGTCTAACTTGAGCACAATAGCTAATAACTATAGCAACGGACTTTAAGCATACTAAAGTTGTGTGATAATATATACATGATCATTCTAACAACTTGTGCCAGCTTTTTGGAAACAAGTTGCAGGCATCAAATTCCAAATGAGCTAATATTCGCAAAAAATAACAACGTTTACCAGTTCGAACGTTAAGTATCTTGTCTTTGCAGTCTATTTAATTGAATATAAGTTGAAAAGAATGTGCAAATCTATGCATTCTGTTTTTATTTACATTTTACACAACGCGCAAACTTCACTGCTTTTGGGTTTTGTATTATGGGCACGGGCGAACGGTATTGATAACATTTCTGCTAGAGATCAATAGGGCCGGCGGATCCATAAAAAGAGTCAGGGAGTCAGGACAGAAGCCAGACATCATGTCCTGGCTATTAGCACCACGCTGCCAGGCTCATCTATCTTAATTGGTCATCCATTAGCCCGCATTAAAGGGAGACACGGGATAATAGCAGTAATGATGCTGATGATGGAATTAGACTGCGGGAACACACGTCATCACTGCAGCTTCTCTCCTGGCATCCCAAACACTCTCCACCGACCGACACAGATGGACGTCGGGAGCGAATAGATGACGCCTGAACGCCACCGCGGGGCTACGGTGTGTTTGTGTGTGTGTGTGTGAAGTATACGACAACAAATAGAGGTCGCGCGGAATTTGGGTGAAAATAAGTGTCGGTAACGCGCGTAAATGAATTCAGTCCAATCGAGACGCGGCACCTGTGCCGATCGGCGGCTCTCCGGCGCGGACAGATGCTGCTCCAGGTGTGTGATGACGCTTGGCAGAGTCGCACGCTGACCTGAGCAGCTGCGCGCGAACGCACCACGCCATCAGCGCACACTTGACAAGTAGAGCTGTTGGAGGATAAAAGTAATAAATGGTGTGTACGAATCTGCAGTTTAACTATTAATTCTGCTAAATGATGTAGAATGTAAAGGCACTGCTCTTATGTTTTACTTGTTTATAGTTCGCCCACAGGACACTTTCCCATCAGTCCATCTTAGATGAGCTCGGGCCCAGCGAAGCCGGCGGCGTTTCTGGGTGTTGTTGATAAATGGCCTCCGCTTTGCATAGTAGAGTTTTAACTTGCACTTACAGATGTAGCCACAAACTGTAGTTACTGACAGTGTTTTTTTTAAGTGTTCCTGAGCCCATGTGGTGATATCCTTTACACACTGATGTCGGTTTTTGATGCAGCACCACCTGAGGGATCGAAGGTCCGTAATATCATCCCTTACGTGCAGTGATTTCTCAAGATTTTCCGAACCTTTTGATGATATTACAGAGCGTAGATGGTGAAATCCCTAAATTCCTTGCAATAGCTGGTTGAGAAATGTTGTTCTTAAACAATATGCTCAGGCATTTGTTGACAAAGTGGTGACCCTCGCCCCATCCTTGTTTGTGAACAACGTCCACGGTTTCCAAAAACAATTTGAAATGTGGACTCGTCAGACCACAGGACACTTTCCCATCAGTCCATCTTAGATGAGCTTGGGCCCAGCGAAGCAGGCGCCGTTTCTGGGTGTTGTTGATAAATGGCTTTCGCTTTGCATAGTAGAGTTTTAACTTGCACTTACAGATGTAGCGACAAACTGTAGTTACTGACAGTGGTTTTCTGAAGTGTTCCTGAGCCCATGTGGTGATATCCTTTACACACTGATGTCGGTTTTTGATGCAGTACCGCCTGAGGGATCGAAGGTCCGTAATATCATCCCTTACGTGCAGTGATTTCTCAAGATTTTCCGAACCTTTTGATGATATTACAGAGCGTAGATGGTGAAATCCCTAAATTCCTTGCAATAGCTGGTTGAGAAATGTTGTTCTTAAACAATATGCTCAGGCATTTGTTGACAAAGTGGTGACCCTCGCCCCATCCTTGTTTGTGAACAACGTCCACGGTTTCCAAAAACAATTTGAAATGTGGACTCGTCAGACCACCGGACACTTTCCCATCAGTCCATCTTAGATGAGCTTGGGCCCAGCGAAGCCGGCGGCGTTTCTGGGTGTTGTTGATAAATGGCTTTCGCTTTGCATAGTAGAGTTTTAACTTGCACTTACAGATGTAGCCACAAACTGTAGTTACTGACAGTGGTTTTTTGAAGTGTTCCTGAGCCCATGTGGTGATATCCTTTACACACTGATGTCGCTTTTTGATGCAGTACCGCCTGAGGGATCGAAGGTCTGTAATATCATCCCTTACGTGCAGTGATTTCTCAAGATTTTCTGAACCTTTTGATGATATTACAGAGCGTAGATGGTGAAATCCCTAAATTCCGTGCAAAAGCTGGTTGAGAAATGTTGTTCTTAAACAATATGCTCAGGCATTTGTTGACAAAGTGGTGACCCTCGCCCCGTCCTCGTTTGTGAACAACGTCCACGGTTTCCAAAAACAATTTGAAATGTGGACTCGTCAGACCACCGGACACTTTCCCATCAGTCCATCTTAGATGAGCTCGGGCCCAGCGAATCCGGCGGCGTTTCTGGGTGTTGTTGATAAATGGCCTCCGCTTTGCATAGTACAGTTTTAACTTGCACTTACAGATGTAGCGAAAAACTGTAATTACTGACAGTGGTTTTCTGAAGTGTTCCTGAGCCCATGTGGTGATATCCTTTACACACTGATGTCGCTTTTTGATGCAGTACCGCCTGAGGGATCGAAGGTCCGTAATATCATCCCTTACGTGCAGTGATTTCTCAAGATTTTCCGAACCTTTTGATGATATTACAGAGCGTAGATGGTGAAATCCCTAAATTCCTTGCAATAGCTGGTTGAGAAATGTTGTTCTTAAACAATATGCTCAGGCATTTGTTGACAAAGTGGTGACCCTCGCCCCATCTTTGTTTGTGAACAACGTCCACAGTTTCCAAAAACAATTTGAAATGTGGACTCGTCAGACCACCGGACTCTTTCCCATCAGTCCATCTTAGATGAGCTCGGGCCCAGCGAAGCCGGCGGCGTTTCTGGGTGTTGTTGATAAATGGCCTCCGCTTTGCATAGTAGAGTTTTAACTTGCACTTACAGATGTAGCGACAAACTGTAGTTACTGACAGTGGTTTTCTGAAGTGTTCCTGAGCCCATGTGGTGATATCCTTTACACACTGATGTCGGTTTTTGATGCAGTACCACCTGAGGGATCGAAGGTCTGTAACATCATCCCTTACGTGCAGTGATTTCTCAAGATTTTCTGAACCTTTTGATGATGTTACAGAGCGTAGATGGTGAAATCCCTAAATTCCTTGCAATAGCTGGTTGAGAAATGTTGTTCTTAAACAATATGCTCAGGCATTTGTTGACAAAGTGGTGACCCTCGCCCCATCCTTGTTTGTGAACAACGTCCACGGTTTCCAAAAACAATTTGAAATGTGGACTCGTCAGACCACCGGACACTTTCCCATCAGTCCATCTTAGATGAGCTCGGGCCCAGCGAATCCGGCGGCGTTTCTGGGTGTTGTTGATAAATGGCCTCCGCTTTGCATAGTAGAGTTTTAACTTGCACTTACAGATGTAGCGACAAACTGTAGTTACTGACAGTGGTTTTTTGAAGTGTTCCTGAGCCCATGTGGTGATATCCTTTACACACTGATGTCGCTTTTTGATGCAGTACCGCCTGAGGGATCGAAGGTCCGTAATATCATCCCTTACGTGCAGTGATTTCTCAAGATTTTCCGAACCTTTTGATGATATTACAGAGCGTAGATGGTGAAATCCCTAAATTCCTTGCAATAGCTGGTTGATAAATGTAGTTCTTAAACAATATGCTCAGGCATTTGTTGACAAAGTGGTGACCCTCGCCCCATCCTTGTTTGTGAACAACTTCCAGGGTTTCCAAAAACATTTTGAAATGTGGACTCGTCAGACCACAGAACACTTTCCCATCAGTCCATCTTAGATGAGCTCGGGCCCAGCGAAGCCGGCGGCGTTTCTGGGTGTTGTTGATAAATGGCTTTCGCTTTGCATAGTAGAGTTTTAACTTGCACTTATAGATGTAGCGACAAACTGTAGTTACTGACAGTGGTTTTCTGAAGTGTTCCTGAGCCCATGTGGGGATATCCTTTACACACTGATGTCGGTTTTTGATGCAGTACCACCTGAGGGATCGAATGTCTCGGGCATTCAATGTTGGTTTTCAGCTTTGCCGCTTACGTGCAGTGATTTCTCCCGATTTGTTTACTTTTCAGAACACTGCTGTTTTGTAACATTACAGTTATTGTTCCCTCACTGCACAGCATGTCGAAGGCCGTCTTTCACGCAACTTTTCCCGTAAAGACGCTTGAGCGTTTTCAAAGTACGGGCAAACGCTTGAAGAAGTGTTTCTCTCGCCTCATCAGCCCGCGATCAATACCGATTGTTTACACTCTAGGACAACGCCATTTTCCTCCCCAGGCCGGAGGCATCCCTCTCGCCTTTCCCTTATTATGCCTCATAATTAGATCCACAGGAATTTCTAATCAAGCGTGAAGAAGGCATTCACCAATTTAAAAGGTGATAGTCCATGAAATGAACAGCGCAGTGTCATATAGAAAGCTCATCAACGCTGCAGGGCCTGGAAGCTGCGCTACAACACCCCCAGACACACCAACACACACACACTGTAAATAAACGCTTCATTAACTATTTAGACGGGTATGAAGGCTGCCCCCGCCATGCGGCGTATAGGCAGTGATCCGCCCAGGAGACATTGATCTTCTTCATAAGGAACATAATGACCGAGCGGAGAAATACTCATCATATTTCAGCAGCAGTCAATTCGCTTCATTAGGGCCGCCCGACCCCCTGCTGTGCTTCTGGATCGATCACGCCGCCGTCACTGCGGATTTGGACTGAGACGGTGCTGATATTCTTACGGGATGTTGTCCACACGCTAACTTGTCGTCCTTGAAGGGCAACTGCACTTTTAAAAACATTTTCTTTTCGCATTCTAACATACAAATCGGCCTGTTCTTGGTGGCTAGTGTGGAGGATGCATATATGTTTGAGAGTTATTTCTTTTTACATAGCCATGTTTAGAGGAGCTAGTACTTTTCCTTTATATATTCTACTAGTTTCTCTGAAACAAAAACAGACTATCGTTGAATCTTAGTAAAACTAAAATAATGCTATTTGGTGACAGTAGAAGAGAAAGTCAAACACAAATACAAATAGACGGAATAGAAATTGAAAGAGTAAACGAAACCAAATTTCTAGGTATAATGATTGATGATAAATTGAACTGGAAATCTCACGTAAAAAATATACAACATAAAGTTGCAAGAAACACGTCAATAATGAATAAAGCAAAACATGTTCTAGACCAAAAATCCCTTCATATTCTCTACTGCTCACTAGTGTTACCATATCTGAGCTACTGTGTAGAAATATGGGGAAATAATTACAAAAGTACACTTCATTCATTAACGGTGTTACAAAAAAGATCAGTTAGAATAATACATAATGTTGGATATAGAGAACATACAAACCCTTTATTTATTGAATCAAAAACACTGAAATTCCACGACATAGTGAATTTGCAAACAGCTAAAATTATGCACAAAGCAAACTATAACCTGCTACCCAAGAATATACAACAATTCTTCTCAAAAAAAGAGGAGAAATATAATCTTAGAGAAAAACGTAATTTAAAACATTTGTTTGCACGTACAACACTTAAGACCTTCAGTATATCAATATGTGGAATTAAATTATGGAATGGATTAAGCAAAGCAATCAAACAATGTACTAATATGATCCACTTCAAGAAACTCTTCAAACTTAAAGTGTTTACAAAGTACAATGAAGAAGAACCATGACAAACATTCTCAATTTATTTCATCCATCCATTCATTCATTCTTAAAGTAATCTTACTTATCTCATCATATGAAATATGACTTACTTCACCAATTATTATTATTAAATTCTTACTATTATTTATTTATTTATTTTTATTGTAATTACTTATGGAGTTTATTGTGAAAAAATTGTGAACAGGAAGTGAACAAAAAGTTTTGCAACTGTTATGTAAAGAAAAGGGGTAGGATTAAATAAGCTCTGCTTCTTCCTACTCCTTTTCGAACATGTTGAAAAGAAACTGGAAATTGTGATGTATCATGTTGTATGCTTGCATGTTCGAAATAAACTCAAACTCAAACTCAAACTCTTGTGTTCAGAGGTCTGTTTTGTGTCTTAACCTTGGAATGGGAAGACCTCCCCCACTGGTTCCTTATCAATGTTGCGAGGGGGAGATGGGGGTTTTCTTTGTGTGCAAAGGAGTTGGCTTTTCCGTTGGAATGCCAGATCAACTAGAGTAGCCGATATGAATGTATTGGTTCAGTTGACCTCATATTATTATTGCTCATACTTCAACTTTTAACTTTTTCATTCTTGTTCCGCACGTTTCTCTCCCCCTAATACAGGACGAACCGGCCAACAAACCCCCACATATGTTATACCGTCGGAAAGGGGCTGTCCGCGCCGATGGCGTTTTTTTAAATTGGGACCATTTCGTGATACAATGGCGACGCTATTCACGAATAAAAACAAAAAAATGGGCCACTAGAATGGGTACGCACCTTTATAATGGCGAATATATCCAGCGGACCTGCGAGATCACCTCCTCCTGTAGCTCAGCCATACTTTCACGTAGCTCGGCTGACTGTTATCATGCTATCGTTAGCACACATGCTAAGTGTTGGCATTTTTATGTAAACACGCTACTGTTTTAGGCTAGCTCCGTACAGTTGCACCTAAAACTCACGCATTCAGACACTCTGCACCATCTAATAAGTCACGACTGTCATGTCTGTGTTAATCATGTTTTTGTTTTGCTTTGGGTTTTGGGCTCTTTTTAGTTCCTGGTTGGTAATTAGGCGCCGCCCGGCACCTAATTACCAACCAGGAACTAAAAAGAGCCCAAAAGCCAAGCAAAACAAAAACATGATTAACACAGACATGACAACGACGGTCTGGGGCACAGATAGCAGGCCCATCAACATTTTCTAGATACAGTAATAATACAAAGTAGCATTACCGTCATTTCCGGACTATAAGCCGCTACTTTTCCCCCTCGTTCTGGTCCCTGCGGCTTATACAAGGGTGCGGCTTATATACGGCCTGTTCTTCTCCGACACCGACGAAGAGGATTTCGGTGGTTTTAGTACGCAGGAGGAAGACGATGACACAATGATTAAAGACTGACTAAAGGCTGGTTATTTTGATAACGTACAGGCAAGCACTTTGTATTACTTTGCACCGTTGTATTATTTGTACTCTGCACGAATGCTGTTCGCCATGTCAAAGATGTGAACGTTTGATTGAATGATTGAAAGATTTATTGTCAATAAATGGGACGCTTTGCGTTCCCAAACAGTCATCTCTGTCCCGACAATCCCTATATACTACGGTAATTACACATCAAAACCCTGCGGCTTATAGTCGGGTGCGGCTTATATATGGAGCAATCTGTATTTTCCCCTAAATTTAGCTGGTGCGGCTTATAGTCAGGTGCGGCTTATAGTCCGGAAATGACGGTACATTTCTCTAATCTGCATGTATCTAGCAGGCAGGTGAGGGCCGGCAGACAAGGTTTAGTCTGCGACAACACGGCTCATCCTGATGGCCAACCCCCACCCCCCCATCTGCGTCTTCCACTCCCCTCGCCTTTCCTCCAGGGCGTCTGTCAGAGTCAGACAACTTTTATTGCCGCTCTAACTGACAGCAGGGAGCCGCCGGGATTGGCCGAGCGATTGCCGGCCGCCCGTCACGCAGGTGCACAGTCTCCTGACAGATAATGGCTGCCCCAGCCCCGGCCAACTCGCCGCTCTGCGCCAGGGTGACCAGGTTGGCGGTCAGGTATGAAGGCAGGCGTGTTGAGGGACGGCGCTGTGCCAAATAGCTGCCTTCGCTTAACAAGCAACCACCCAGACCCCCGATACTTTTGGCACTGGCCTTTGAAGGGTGGTCAGGGTCACTCGCACACTCAGAGGAGATGAAGAGCATCACAGCCTGGTGGCTTCAGTCTGCAAACATGCAGACATCATTCCAATCCACGGCAGAATGTCTTTAGCACCACTTTGTGTGTGTGGAAAGATGCTAGCGAAAGGGTGCTAAAGTAAAATATGCCAAAAAAAAAGGATGCTTAGTTAAAGGTTGCGTGACTAAATGAAGCTAAAACAGGGGTGTCCAAACTTTTTCCACTGAGGGCCGCACACTGAAAAATGAAAGCAAGCGGGGGCCATTTTGATATTTTTTTGTTTTAAAAACCAATACCATATATGTGTAAAAAATATACATTAAGGCCTCCACTCAGGCTTGATCCCAGCGACCCCAAAGGGTTTTGGTCCAAAAAATATTTAAAATGTGTCAATATTCAGTATTATTATCTCTAGATCAACATTAGGTCTATCTGTCAATATAACGTTTTTAAAGGTTTAAGTCGTATGCTCTTTTTGTCAAAGAAAACCCTGTTTTTTTTAATGGAAAAAACACAAAATATGCAATATTTTCACCCAATAAAATTCTTAAGAGGAATATTTAAGATTATATAATAATTGGAGCCTTAAAACGGTCAATAACTCATAACGCCATTGATTTTAATTCGTTATTATTTTTCGAGCAATGACACTTAAAAACAAATCACACAAAAATGATTGGGGATCCAAAAGGGTCCTACTCATTAAAGTGTTGAAAAATAAATTATACATTTTTTTTACTGTTTACTTTTAACACAATGATCTCGAGATCAACTTCAGATCTATCCGTCAATTAAACGTTGTAGTGTTGTTTGTTTTTTGTTTGTTCGTTTTCTTTAAAAAAAAAAAAAAGAAGCTACATTTTTTATATGGCAAACACAAAATATGCAACATTTTCCCCAAAAAAATATCTCAAAGTGCAATATTTAATGTGACGTAATTGGAGCCTTGGATAGGTCAATAATTCATAATAACATTTATTTTGATTCATTATTATTTTTTAAAGAAAGAAACAGCCTGCATGGCAGCTTTGTGTTATTAGAGTAAACATTGCAACATTTTCTTGTTACATTTCACCTGTTTGGTCTTTCATACCACTTTTTATGTGTTTAATTTTTTTTTAGCAATGACACTTAAAAACAAATCACACAAAAATGATTGGGGATCCAAAAGGGTCCTACTCATTAAAGTGTTAAAAAATAAATTATACATTTTTTTTACTGTTTACTTTTAACACAATAATCTCGAGATCAACTTCAGATCTATCCGTCAATTATACGTTGTATTGTTGTTTATGTTTTTTGTTTGTTCGTTTTAGGCCCTTCTTTAAAAAAAAAAAAAAGCTCAATTTTTTATATGGCAAACACAAAATATGCAACATTTTCCCTAAAAAATATCTCAAAGTGCAATATTTAATGTGACGTAATTGGAGCCTTGGATAGGTCAATAATTCATAATGACATTGATTTTGATTCATTATTATTTTTTAAAGAAAGAAACAGCCTGCATGGCAGCTTTGTGTTATTAGAGTAAACATTGCAACATTGTCTTGTTACATTTCACCTGTTTGGTCTTTCATGCCACTTTTTATGTGTTTAATTTTTTTAGCAATGACACTTAAAAACAAATCACACAAAAATGATTGGGGAACCAAAAGGGTCCTACTCATTAAAGTGTTAAAAAATAAATTATACATTTTTTTTACTGTTTACTTTTAACACAAAGATCTCGAGATCAACTTCAGATCTATCCGTCAATTATACGTTGTAATGTTGTTTATGTTTTTTGTTTGTTCGTTTTCTTTAAAAAAAAGAAAAAAGAAGCTACATTTTTTATATGGCAAACACAAAATATGCAACATTTTCCCCAAAAAAATATCTCAAAGTGCAATATTTAATGTGACGTAATTGGAGCCTTGGATAGGTCAATAATTCATAATGACATTGATTTTCATTCATTATTATTTTTTAAAGAAAGAAACAGCCTGCATGGCAGCTTTGTGTTATTAGAGTAAACATTGCAACATTTTCTTGTTACATTTCACCTGTTTGCTCTTTCATACCACTTTTTATGTTTTTTATTTTTTTAATCATATTTTAAAATGGGCCGTGGGGCCATTAAAAAATGACCTGCGGGCCGCAAATGGCCCCCGGGCCGCACTTTGGAAATCCCTGAGCTAAAACAAAGGATGCTAAAGTAAATGATGCTAAACTAAAATCAAGCCAAAAAAAAATAACACTAATAAAAAAGAATGAATGCAATGTAACTAACACTGGGTTTCTAAATGACACATGTGCTAAAAATGCTGTTTATATAGAAATATGATCATTTTCTAAATACGGTGTATTACTTTTAGTATCTAATGTGCTCTCATGAGCCCACGCCAGCAAGCAGTCCCATGACATCATCTGGGATGACGGCGCCCGGCTGGGACGCCACCTGCGTCTCCTTCACCACCGAGACACAATTCATTTATCAATCGCTCATTAAACGCCGGCTGACGCACAATCGCGGTGGGACGCCTTCTCTCAGTCTCCTAAAGACTCCCGCCAGCGAGTACCTAAATCACAGGTGTCAAACTCAAGGCCCGGGGGCCAGATTTGGCCATTTTGTGTGTCGAAATGCATTTTGCTATCGGGACAACTCTTTTCTGAACTACCAAAAGCAACTTTTGAACCCTGCGACTTATACAACGCTGCGGCTAGCTGGTGGAGTGTGAATTTTGCCTTGTCACATTCAGCCAATGAAATTGCCAAATTAGGCAGAGTTAGGACAAACCAAAAAAAAAAAATCTTCAAATTGAGTCTAACATGCTCACACAGTCATTCAGTTGGCCATTTGACGCGTTATGGACTCACCCTCACCATGAAATGAATCATATTCATATTGCACTAGAATGATAAATGACACAATATGTAACTGCATATGTCCGCAGACTAATTAGGAGCCTTTGTTTGTTTACTTACTACTAAAAGACAAGTTGTCTTGTATGTTCACTATTTTATTTAAGGACAAACTTGCAATAAGAAACATATGTTTAATGTACCCTAAGATGTTTTGTTAAAATATAGCCAATAATGAAATTTTTTTGTGGTCCCCTTTATTTAGAAAAGTACCGAAAAGTATCGAAATGCATTTTGCTATCGGGACAACACTATTCTGGACTATCAAAAGCAACTTTTGAACCCTGCGACTTATACAACGCTGCGGCTAGTTGGTGGAGTGTGAATTTTGCCTTGTCACATTCGGTCAATGAAATTGCCAAATGGGTTAGGAAAAAACAACAAAAAAAAAATCTTCAAATTGAGTCTAACATGCTCACACAGTCATTCAGTTGGCCATTTGACGCGTTATGGACTCACCCTCGTCATGAAATGAATCATATTCATATTGCACTAGAATGATAAATGACACAATATGTTACTGCATATGTCCGCAGACTAATTAGGAGCCTTTGTTTGTTTACTTACTACTAAAAGACAAGTTGTCTAGTATGTTCACTATTTTATTTAAGGACAAACTTGCAATAAGAAACATATGTTTAAGGTAACCTAAGATGTTTTGTTAAAAGATAGCCATTAATGAAATTTTTTTGTGGTTCCCTTTATTTAGAAAAGTACCGAAAAGTATCGAAATGCATTTTGCTATCGGGACAACACTATTCTGGACTATCAAAAGCAACTTTTGAACCCTGCGACTTATACAACGCTGCGGCTAGTTGGTGGAGTGTGAATTTTGCCTTGTCACATTCGGCCAATGAAATTGCCAAATTAGGCAGAGTTAGGGCAAACCAAAAAAAAAAAATCTTCAAATTGAGTCTAACATGCTCACACAGTCATTCAGTTGGCCATTTGACGTGTTATGGACTCACCCTCATCATGAAATGAATCATATTCATATTGCACTAGAATGATAAATGACACAATATGTTACTGCATATGTCCGCAGACTAATTAGGAGCCTTTGTTTGTTTACTTACTACTAAAAGACAAGATGTCTAGTATGTCCACTATTTTATTTAAGGACAAACTTGCAATAAGAAACATATGTTTAAGGTAACCTAAGATGTTTTGTTAAAATATAGCCAATAATGAAATTGTTTTGTGGTCCCCTTTATTTAGAAAAGTACCGAAAAGTATCGAAATGCATTTTGCTATCGGGACAACACTATTCTGGACTATCAAAAGCAACTTTTGAACCCTGCGACTTATACAACGCTGCGGCTAGTTGGTGGAGTGTGAATTTTGCCTTGTCACATTCGGGCCAATGAAATTGCCAAATGGGTTAGGGCAAACCAAAAAAAAAAAAATCTTCAAATTTAGTCTAACATGCTCACACAGTGACTCAGTTGGCCATTTGACGCGTTATGGACTCACCCTCATCATGAAAGGAATCATATTCATATTGCACTAGAATGATAAATGACACAATATGTTACTGCATATGTCCGCAGACTAAATTAGGAGCCTTTGTTTGTTTACTTACTAATAAAAGACAAGTTGTCTAGTATGTTCACTATTTTATTTAAGGACAAACTTGCAATAAGAAACATATGTTTAATGTACCCTAAGATGTTTTGTTAAAATAAAGCCAATAATAAAACAATTTTGTGGTCCTCTTTATTTAGAAAAGTACTGAAAAGTATCGAAAAGTGTCGAAATACATTTTGGTACCGGTGGTAAAATACTGGTATCGGGACAACCCTAACCGGTACCAACATGTATTTCGATACTCTTCGAAATAAATGTAACGTAATTTTTGGCTTATTTTAACAGAAAATATCATGCTACATTATTGACACCTTTTTAAAAAAAAATTAATCAAAGAACAATTTTGGCATTAAATAAGGTCATGAACATACAAGACAACTTGTCTTTTAGTAGTAAGTAAACAAAAAAAGGCTCCTAATTTAGTCTGCTGATGTATGCAGTAACATATTGTGTCATTTATCTTTGTATCAAAAATAGGAGGGACAAACTGTAGAAAATGGATTATTAATACAATTCTTCATTTACTGTTAATATCTGCTTATTTTCCATTTTAACATGTTCTATCTACACTTCTGTTAAAATGTAACAAATCACATATTCTTCTGTTGTTAAAATAAAGCCAATAATGCCATTTTCTCTGGTCCCTTTGTATACAAAAGTATCGAAAAGTACATAAAAGTGTCGAATTACATTTCGGTACCGGGACAACACCACACAACACATTGCCGGTTATTGTCCCGCAATAACGTCGCCACGGTCGGTCCAAAGTCACACAGGACAGCCGAGTGGTTTCTCCTCGCTGAACCTGGCGGCTGACCCCGCTGAGAAAACAAGGCAATTAAACGCACAATTTCCCTATGGAAATGAATAATTCATCATATTTTGCATGTATATATATATATATATATATATATATAATATATATATATATATATATATATATATATATATATATATATATATATATATATATATATATATATATATATATATATATATATATATAGTCATGGAGCATGCAAGCCACTGGCCACACAGACTGTGACTTACAGAGAAGAACAACCTTGACGTTCGCCACATAGAATATTCTCACCGGGTTTAAGTGTGTGTCAGGTTGCTTTAATAACATTTCATTTAGCTCTGCCATAATGGCCATTTTAGCAGACACTCCATGTGCATCATGGCTGTAAAGAGAACGAGGGTCTCTCTCTCACTCACACACACACACACGTTCTTGTATATGTTACCTTCTTGAGACCTCAGAAAAATGCCTACCTCTAGTATTATAATAAAAGTCAAAATTTTACAAGAAAAACTGAACATATGTGCGATGTTATGATAAAATTGTACTCAATAACAGTCGCAAATTTACAAGAAAAGCTTAACATTTTGGCAATTTTATGAAAAGAGTCGTAATTTTACTCGACAAAAGTCACAATTTTATAAGAAAACTTTCAAATGTTGGCAACATTATAATAATAATTGGAAATTTTAGTTAGCAAAATGACGACAAAAGTCATAATTTTACTCAAAAAATGTCACAGTTTTTACAAGAACAACAAAAAAATGTCCAATATTGTCATAAAAGTCAGAATTTTATATGACAAATGTCACCATTTTGCATTAAAATTTATAATTTTACTCGACAAAAGTCACAATTTTATAAGAAAACTTTAAAATTTTGGTAACATTATAAAAATAATCGGAAATTTTAGTTAGCAAAATGATGACAAAAGTCATCATTTTACTCAAAAAATGTCACGAAACAACAACAAAATGGGCAATATTGTCACAAAAGTCAGAATTTTATATGACACATGTCACCATTTTGCATTAAAATTTATAATCTTACTCGACAAAAGTCACAATTTTATAAGAACATTTTAAAATTTTGGTAACATTAAAATAATAATCGGACATTTTAGTTAGCAAAATGATGACAAAAGTCATCATTTTACTCAAAAAAATGTCACAAGAACAACAAAGTGATAAAAGTCAGAATTTTATATGACAAATGTCACCATTTTGCATTAAAAAGTAATAATTTTACATAAAAAAGTAATAATTTTACGAGAAAATATTACAGAAACCGAAAGAACGTGAGAAATTGTTCCAAATTTTATAAGAAAAAAGTTGACACGTGAGAAAGACTGCTTTTAGCTAATTATTTTTTATTTATGTTTGTAATCTGTTTTTAATCTTCATTATTTACTTCAAGACACTCCATTTTTTAAATTAATTTTGGCCAAAGGGGGCACATTTCAATTCCTTACACACACTTGTTATTACATATGTTAGCCAGAGGGGGAGCACTGTTAAAAGCGACACACAGTCAATTTGAAAAATCCCTCCTTTTTGGGACCACCCTCATTTTGATAGATTTCCCCACCAGGGGGTGCAAATGAAACATTCTCTATTAGATGCAATGCTTTTCCATATTGGGACCATGATTTATGTCATCACTTGTTCACACCTCCTCATATGGAAGCTACTTTTCCTTCTTCATGTCTCAAGAAGGACAAGAACACACACACACACACACACACACACACACACACACACACACACACACACACACACACACACACACACACACACACACACACACACACACACACACACACACACACACACACACACACACACACACACAAACTGGTTATCATTCGGAATGGGGACCAAAGTTTTGATCATACCTTGTGGGGACCACCCTTTCTACAGGCTGTGGAGGCCTAAAAAAAATTAGGTAAAATGGCCACTTCTTGGTACACGTCTTTAAAACTCTGGATTGATGAAGTAATGTGCTGATCATTGTCTGCAACTCCAACTACCATATATAGAAGGATATCGTCAAATTCGTAAGACGATGGCAGCCACTCAACGAGCCCAAAGGCTGTCCGTCGCAATGGAAGGTTTGGGCCGAGCTGTGGGATCACAGACTATGGCGATTTCTGAACTGAATCGCAAGATGGATCACATCATGGAGAAGCTTGCTGATAAGGAAAAATTGAATATGAGAGCAGCCAGCATGGATGAATAGAACAGACAAGTCATTGTATTGTCTGCTCGCGGAAAACAAACATCCTAATCTACGATTTGACTCCCTCGAATGGCCTTGACGCTGTGAACAACAGGACCAGGCTGTTCTGAAAACACCCCCGAGGACATCTCAATAATGGACGCTTTTGACCTCCCTCCCTCCTCAACGACACCTGGAGTCAAACTTTTGCTTGCATGCAGAACGGCCCCATGCCTATGGACACTACATCAACACACCCAAGACAATGGGCACATACACACACACACACCCTCCCCCACCCCACGCCTTCACCACCGCTTGTTTCCCCTCGGGGTGATGGACGGCTGGCAGCAGCAGTCAACCTCCAGGGCCCCAACTCCCTTACCCTCTGTTGCGAGTTGTCTTGATGAAATGTAACGTGTTTATGTGTGCATTGCATGGAGGTTTTTTCCCACTCCAGACTAGGCCTAGACTAGATTGTATTTTTTTACTCATCTTCTTCCCCAGCGTTTTACCTTTTCTTATCTTTTACGGGGCGCCATCAGCGTCCCTGTTCTGTAACCCTGTACACTGTTTGTCTAATCTTGAACGGGGTTTGTGCTGAAAACATAGTTTCGTTGTACTTGTTGCAATGACAATAAAGTCCTATCCTACATAGAATGGATCTGACTATCATTTAAAAAGGTTTACCTTTAGGGGACCTGTTTTTTTGGTCCCCATGGGTCAGAGGTCCCCTAAAGGTGACTGTGTAAACAGAGCGAAGTCCCCATTAAGTAAGCATTGCCAGAACACACACACGCACAAACACACACAAACACACATGCACACACATGCACACACACACAAACACACACAAACATTCTTGTATTTCTTACCTTCTTGAGACCTACGGAAAATGCCTACCTCTTTAGGACCAGCCTTTCTAGATATATAAAGATGTGTATTTACAACATTAATAATATATACATACTATGCAAATATAAAAATGCTTGTTGTGAAAAATGAGTTGATATTTCACAAGAAAAAGATCACAATTTCATTAAAAAAAACTTAGAATTTTGGCAGTGTTATAATAAAAGTGGCAATTTTACTCAACGCAAGTGAAAATTTTATAAGAAAAACTGAACATTTGTGCAATATTATGATAAAAGTAGGAATTTTACTCAATAACAGTCGCCATTATGCAAGACAAGCCTAATATTTTGTCAATTTTATGAAACGAGTCGTAATTTTACTCGACAGAAATCACAATTTTACGAGAAAACTTTAAAATGTTGGCAATATTATAATGATAATAATCGGAATTTTACAAAAGTCATAATTTTTTACTCAAAAAATGTCACCATTTTACAAGAACACAAATTGGCAATACTGTGAACACAGTCAGAATTTTGTGTCAAAATGTTGCCATTTTGCATTAAAAAGTAATAATTTTACAAGAAAATGTGGTAATATTACAGAAACAGAAAGAATATGATAAATTATTCCCAACTTTATAAGAAAAACGTCGACACATTGTGACAAAGACTGCTTTTGTTTAATTGTATTTATTTTTGAATTTTTTTGTTTGTAATTGGTTTTCAATCTTCATTATAAACTTTAACTTATTACAGTATGTTCCTTTATAAAAAATAAAAAATATTAATTTTAGCCAAAGGGGGCGCATTTCAATTTCTTACACACACTTATTACTACACATGTTGACCAGAGGGGGAGCACTACAAATTTATACACACACTTATTTCATATGTTGACCAGAGGGGGGAGCACTTTTAAAAGCCACACACAGTCAATTTGAAAAATCCCTCCTTTTTGGGACCACCCTCATTTTGATAGATTTCACCACCAGGGGGTGCAAATGAGACATTCTCTATTATCTCATATGGAAGCTACTTTTTCTTGTTGATGTCTCAAGAAGGTTAGAAATACAAGAACACACACACACACACACACACACACACACACACACACACACACACACACACACACACACACACACACACACACACACACACACACACACACACACACACACACACACACACACACACACACACACACACACACACTCTTGTATTTCTTACCTTCTTGAGACCTATGGAAAATGCCTACCTCTTTAGGACCAGCCTTTCTAGATATATAAAGATGTGTATTTACAACATTAATAATATATACATACTATGCAAATATAAAAATGCTTGATGTGAAAAATGAGATGAAATTTCACGGGAAAAAGGTCACAATTTCATTAAAAAAAACTTAGAATTTTGGCAGTGTTATAATAAAAGTGGCAATTTTACTCAACGCAAGTGAAAATTTTATAAGAAAAACTGAACATTTGTGCAATATTATGATAAAAGTAGGAATTTTACTCAATAACAGTCGCCATTATGCAAGACAAGCCTAATATTTTGTCAATTTTATGAAACGAGTCGTAATTTTACTCGACAGAAGTCACAATTTTACGAGAAAACTTTAAAACGTTGGCAATATTATAATGATAATAATCGGAATTTTACAAAAGTCATAATTTTTTACTCAAAAAATGTCACCATTTTACAAGAACACAAATTGGCAATATTGTGACAACAGTCAGAATTTTGTGTCAAAATGTTGCCATTTTGCATTAAAAAGTAATAATTTTACAAGAAAATGTGGTAATATTACAGAAACAGAAAGAATATGATAAATTATTCCCAACTTTATAAGAAAAACGTCGACACATTGTGACAAAGACTGCTTTTGTTTAATTGTATTTATTTTTGAATTTTTTTGTTTGTAATTGGTTTTCAATCTTCATTATAAACTTTAAGTTATTACAGTATGTTCCTTTATAAAAAATAAAAAATAAAAAATATTAATTTTAGCCTAAGGGGGCGCATTTCAATTTCTTACACACACTTGTTATTACACATGTTGACCAGAGGGGGAGCACTTAAAATTTATACACACACTTATTTCATATGTTGACCAGAGGGGGGAGCACTTTTAAAAGCCACACACAGTCAATTTGAAAAACCCCTCCTTTTTGGGACCACCCTCATTTTGATAGATTTCACCACCAGGGGGTGCAAATGAGACATTCTCTATTATCTCATATGGAAGCTACTTTTTCTTGTTGATGTCTCAAGAAGGTCAGAAATACAAGAACACACACACACACACACACACACACACACACACACACACACACACACACACACACACACACACACACACACACACACACACACACACACACACACACACACACACACACACACACACACACACACACTCTTGTATTTCTTACCTTCTTGAGACCTATGGAAAATGCCTACCTCTTTAGGACCAGCCTTTCTAGATATATAAAGATGTGTATTGACAACATTAATAATATATACATACTATGCAAATATAAAAATGCTTGATGTGAAAAATGAGATGAAATTTCACGAGAAAAAGGTCACAATTTCATAAAAAAAAACTTAGAATTTTGGCAGTGTTATAATAAAAGTGGCAATTTTACTCAACGCAAGTGAAAATTTTATAAGAAAAACTGAACATTTGTGCAATATTATGATAAAAGTAGGAATTTTACTCAATAACAGTCGCCATTATGCAAGACAACCCTACTATTTTGTCAATTTTATGAAACGAGTCATAATTTTACTCGACAAAAGTCACAATTTTACGAGAAAACTTTAAAACGTTGGCAATATTATAATGATAATAATCGGAATTTTACAAAAGTCATAATTTTTTACTCAAAAAATGTCACCATTTTACAAGAACAACAAAAATTGGCAATATTGTGACAACAGTTTTATGTGAAATGTTGCCATTTTGCATTAAAAAGTAATAATTTTACAAGAAAATATGGTAATATTACAGAAACCGAAAGAATATGATAAATTGTTCCCAATTTTATAAGAAAAACGTCGACACATTGTGACAAAAAGACTGCTTTTGTTTAATTGTATTTATTTTTGAATTTTTTTGTTTGTAATTGGTTTTTAATCTTCATTATAAACTTCAAGTTATTACAGTATGTTCCTTTATATATTTTTTTTAATTAATTGTTTTAAATTAATTTTAGCCAAAGGGGGCGCATTTCAATTTCTTACACACACTTGTTATTACACATGTTGACCAGAGGGGGAGCACTTAAAATTTATACACACACTTATTTCATACGTTGACCAGAGGGGGGAGCACTTTTAAAAGCCACACACAGTCAATTTGAAAAACCCCTCCTTTTTGGGACCACCCTCATTTTGATAGATTTCACCACCAGGGGGTACAAATGAGACATTCTCTATTATCTCATATGGAAGCTACTTTTTCTTGTTGATGTCTCAAGAAGGTTAGAAATACAAGAACACACACACACACACACACACACACACACACACACACACACACACACACACACACACACACACACACACACACACACACACACACACACACACACACACACACACACACACACACACACACACACACACACACACACACACACACACACACACTCTTGTATTTCTTACCTTCTTGAGACCTATGGAAAATGCCTACCTCTTTAGGACCAGCCTTTCTAGATATATAAAGATGTGTATTTACAACATTAATAATATATACATACTATGCAAATATAAAAATGCTTGATGTGAAAAATGAGATGAAATTTCACGAGAAAAAGGTCACAATTTCATTAAAAAAAACTTAGAATTTTGGCAGTGTTATAATAAAAGTGGCAATTTTACTCAACGCAAGTGAAAATTTTATAAGAAAAACTGAACATTTGTGCAATATTATAATAAAAGTAGGAATTTTACTCAATAACAGTCGCCATTATGCAAGACAACCCTACTATTTTGTCAATTTTATGAAACGAGTCGTAATTTTACTCGACAAAAGTCACAATTTTACGAGAAAACTTTAAAACGTTGGCAATATTATAATGATAATAATCGGAATTTTACAAAAGTCGTAATTTTTTACTCAAAAAATGTCACCATTTTACAAGAACACAAATTGGCAATACTGTGAACACAGTCAGAATTTTGTGTCAAAATGTTGCCATTTTGCATTAAAAAGTAATAATTTTACAAGAAAATGTGGTAATATTACAGAAACAGAAAGAATATGATAAATTATTCCCAACTTTATAAGAAAAACGTTACGAAACGAGTCGTAATTTTACTCGACAAAAGTCACAATTTCACGAGAAAACTTTAAAACGTTGGCAATATTATAATGATAATAATCGGAATTTTACAAAAGTCATAATTTTTTACTCAAAAAATGTCACCATTTTACAAGAACAACAAAAATTGGCAATATTGTGACAACAGTCAGAATTTTATGTCAAATGTTGCCATTTTGCATTAAAAAGTAATAATTTCACATAAAAAAAGTTATAATTTTACAAGACAATATGGTAATATTACAGAAACAGAAAGAATATGATAAATTGTTCCCAATTTTATAAGAAAAACGTTGACCCATTGTGACAAAAAGACTGCTTTTGTTTAATTGTATTTATTTTTGAATTTTTTTGTTTGTAATTGGTTTTTAATCTTCATTATAAACTTCAAGTTATTACAGTATGTTCCTTTATATATTTTTTTAATTAATTGTTTTAAATTAATTTTAGCCAAAGGGGGCGCATTTCAATTTCTTACACACACTTGTTATTACACATGTTGACCAGAGGGGGAGCACTTAAAATGTATACACACACTTTTTTCATACGTTGAC
>NC_084749.1:12964106-12971606 GCF_033978785.1 Entelurus aequoreus
TGAATTTTAGGTTTAAATGATACAAATTTGCTAAAATGCTAGCATGGAAGGCAACCTTGCTAAAGTTAGGGTGATAACATAGGAAAAGTTAGCCTACTTCTAAGATGGCACTAATTATCAAAACCCATGATTGTGAAAACATTAGCATGCTACGGTTAGCGCGTGATAACGGGAACTGTTAGCATTCTTGGAAGGGTTAGCATACTTGCAAGATTGAGACAAGTCTCAAAACCCATGAATTTTAGGTTTAAATGGTCAACATTTGCTAAAATGCTAGCATGGAAGGCTAGCTTGCTAAAGTTGTGAAGTGAAGTGAATTATATTTATATAGCACTTTTCTCTAGTGACTCAAAGCGCTTTTACATAGTGAAACCCAATATCTAAGTTACATTTAAACCAGTGTGGGTGGCGCTGGGAGCGGCTGGGTAAAGTGTCTTGCCCAAAGACACAGCGGCAGTGACTGGGATGGCGCAAGCAGGGATCGAACCTGGAACCCTCAAGTTGCTGGCACGGCCACTCTACCAACCGAGCTATACCTAATCGCAGGGCCAACACAGATAGACAGACAACATTCACACACTAGGGCCCATTTAGTGTTGCCAATCAACCTACCCCCAGGTGCATAATAATAACAATAATAATAATAATAATAATAATAATAATAAGTGTTGCTCTCAGATTATTCCTTGTTTTCTTCCGTGTTCTTGCTCAGCCCTTGCTTTTCGTCTGTTTTCATCGCAAAATTCCACAGTATTCTGGACATCTGTGTTGGTGAATCTTTTGCAATTTGTTTAATGAACAATGGAGACAGCAAAGAAGAAAGCTGTAGGTGGGAAGCGGTGTATTAGCGGCCGGCTGCAGCAACACAAACACGTAGCCGGTGTTTCATTGTTTACATTCCCGAAATATAACAGTCAAGCTTTACCATTGGCCTGTGGAGAACTGGGACAACAGTAGGGATGATGTTCGAAACCGGTTCTCCCGGATGTTCGATAAGAAAAGAACCGTTCGATAAGAAAATAACCGATTCAGTGGACTCAAATCCCTTTTTGAGAACCGGTTCCCGTTATCGAGGCCACTATAGTAAAGAAAAAGAGTTGGTTCTTTATTCGAATCCCTGGGAACGAATCCCGTCCCACAAGAAATGCCCTGTGGGACATCACAGTAAATGATGTAGCTCAGTCATTAGACTGAGCTACGTCATTTCCTGTGATGTCACACAAGCAGCAAAAATAATGGACCGGGAAAAACGCCTCAAGACATGGCTATTCACCTATAGTGATCACAGAGACAGGTTGTTTTTGTGTTACTGTATATATTCGTTTTTCTGAAAAGTCCCACTTAATATACTTTGGGTAACAACAGTCAATATTTATTTTATTTAATTTTTTTAGGGGGGTAAGTCAATATTTATTTATTTATTTTATTTTATTTTTTTCTTATAAAATAAAAGTGAGCTTTTGTTAAACCAAATATTGTGTTTTTTTTTCCATATACAACAACCTATCTGGATTCGATACGAGAATCGATAAGGAATCGGTTCGATAAGAGGATTCGATAATGGGCTCGAACTCGATAATTTCTTATCAAACATCATCCCTAGACAACAGAGACTCTTACCAGGAGGACTTTGAGTTGGATACGCATGCTTGTGGAGAACTGGGACAACAGTAGGGATGATGTTCGAAACCGGTTCTCCCGGATGTTCGATAAGAAAAGAACCGTTCGATAAGAAAATAACCGATTCAGTGGACTCAAATCCCTTTTTGAGAACCGGTTCCCGTTATCGAGGCCACTATAGTAAAGAAAAAGAGTTGGTTCTTTATTCGAATCCCTGGGAACGAATCCCGTCCCACAAGAAATGCCCTGTGGGACATCACAGTAAATGACGTAGCTCAGTCATTAGACTGAGCTACGTCATTTCCTGTGATGTCACACAAGCAGCAAAAATAATGGACCGGAAAAAATGCCTCAAGACATGGCTATTCACCTATAGTGATCTCAGAGACAGGTTGTTTTTGTGTTACTGTATATATTTGTTTTTCTGAAAAGTCCCACTTAATATACTTTGGGTAACAATAGTCAATATTTATTTTATTTTATTTTTTTAGGGGGGTAACAGTCAATATTTATTTTTTATTTTTATTTATTTTTTTTCTTATAAAATAAAAGGGAGCTTTTGTTAAACCAAATATTGTGTTTTTTTTCCATATACAACAACCTATCTGGATTCGATACGAGAATCGATAAGGAATCGGTTCGATAAGAGGATTCGATAATGGGCTCGACCTCGATAATTTCTTATCAAACATCATCCCTAGACAACAGAGACTCTTACCAGGAGGACTTTGAGTTGGATACGCATGCTTGTGGAGAACTGGGACAACAGTAGGGATGATGTTCGAAACCGGTTCTCCCGGTTGTTCGATAAGAAAAGAACCGTTCGATAACAAAATAACCGATTCAGTGGACTCAAATCCCTTTTTGAGAACCGGTTCCCGTTATCGAGGCCACTATAGTAAAGAAAAAGAGTTGGTTCTTTATTCGAATCCCTGGGAACGAATCCCGTCCCACAAGAAATGCCCTGTGGGACATCACAGTATATGACGTAGCTCAGTCATTAGACTGAGCTACGTCATATACTGTGATGTCACACAAGCAGCAAAAATAATGGACCGGGAAAAACGCCTCAAGACATGGCTATTCACCTATAGTGATCACAGAGACAGGTTGTTTTTGTGTTACTGTATATATTTGTTTTTCTGAAAAGTCCCACTTAATATACTTTGGGTAACAATAGTCAATATTTTTTTTTTTTTTTTTTTTTAGGGGGGTAACAGTCAATATTTATTTTTTATTTATTTTTTTTTTTTTTCTTATAAAATAAAAGTGAGCTTTTGTCAAACCAAATATTGTGGTTTTTTTCCATTTACAACAACCTATCTGGATTCGATAAGAGAATCGATAAGGAATCGGTTCGATAAGAGGATTCGATAATGGGCTCGACCTCGATAATTTCTTATCAAACATCATCCCTAGACAACAGAGACTCTTACCAGGAGGACTTTGAGTTGGATACGCATGCTTGTGGAGAACTGGGACAACAGTAGGGATGATGTTCGAAACCGGTTCTCCTGGTTGTTCGATAAGAAAAGAACCGTTCGATAAGAAAAGAACCGATTCCATGGACTCGAATCCCTTTTTGAGAACCGGTTCCCGTTATCGAGGCCACTATAGTAAAGAAAAAGAGTTGGTTCTTTATTCGAATCCTTGGGAACGAATCCCGTCCCACAAGAAATGCCCTGTGGGACATCACAGTAAATGACGTAGCTCAGTCATTAGACTGAGCTACGTCATTTACTGTCATTATTTCTTCTAGATTTTCCTGAACAAAAATTTTAAAAGAAATTCAAAAGACTTTGAAATAAGATTTAAGTTTGATTCTACAGATTTTCTAGATTTGCCAGAATATTTTTTTTGAATTTTAATCATAATAATAATATTTGAAGAAATATTTCACAAATATTCTTCCTTGAAAAAACAGAAGCTAAAATGAAGAATTTAATTAAAATTTATTTATTATTCTTTACAATAAAATTTTTTTTTTTACTTGAACATTGATTTACATTGTCAGGAAAGAAGAGGAAGGAATTTAAAAGGTAAAAAGGTATATGTGTTTAAAAATCCTAAAATCATTTTTAAGGTTGTATTTTTTCTCTAAAATTGTCTTTCTGAAAGTTATAAGAAGCAAAGTAAAAAAATTAATGAATTTATTTAAACAAGTGAAGACCAAGTCTTTAAAATATTTTCTTGGATTTTCAAATTCTATTTGAGTTTTGTCTCTCTTAGAATTAAAAATGTCGAGCAAAGCGAGACCAGCTTGCTAGTAAATAAATACAATTTAAAAAATAGAGGCAGCTCACTGGTAAGTGCTGCTATTTGAGCTATTTTTAGAACAGGCCAGCGGGCTACTCATCTGGTCCTTACGGGCTACCTGGTGCCCGCGGGCACCGCGTTGGTGACCCCTGGGATAAGGTAATGTTGCGTCAGACTAGTTCTTCCTCCAAGGGAATCTAAATTACTGGTCAATCCCAAGTTCTTTCGATGACATATATGCTGAGTAAGAAGGACCATCAAGACAGAATTGGAATATTTTCAAGTTCTACTAAAACTTTAGGAGATCATCTTAACCAATACATTCATATCGGCTACTCTAGTTGATCTGACATTCAAACGGAAAAGCCCATTCTTGCACACAAAGAAAGCCCCCAGGTCCCCCCTCGCAACACTGATAAGGAGAGAGACGTGGGGGTTGTCTTCACATTCCAAGGATGAAGACACTAACCAGGCATCTGAAATGTCGAAAGAAACTGGTAGAATATACAAAGGAAAAGTACTAGCTACTCTAAACATGGCTATGTAAAAAGAAAGAACTCTTAAACATATATGCATCCTCCACAGTAAACATCCGTTCAGTATTTTAACATAAAAGTGTTTGATTGTGAGGCATTAAAAGCCCCAAAATGCAACGGGTCCATCAGACCCACAAACGCTGGCTGAGTAACAACAATATGAACATTACACGAGGGTTAAGAGTGGGGGAAGCTCGACTTTGCATGGAGCGAGAAACTCCACTTGGTCTTCTGCGGCTGTTAGATGTGCGAGGACAGGAACAAACGAGGAGGGCGGCGGTCGGAGAGATAACAGAACGCCTTGTCTTCAAAGTCGGACAGTAATGGCGCCGCCGCAGAAGGCAATAAATAATCTGTCTCAACGTGAAGGCTGGGGAGGGAGGGAGCCTTCAAGAAATCCATGACAGAATTCAGTGGGCACAATTTGCTAAATGCACCGTGTGTGTGGCGACAACACCCACAAACACGCCACAACTTGGACATGTTGATCGCACTTTCCCCTCTTCTTCCTCGCTTATTTCGAGACGACGAAGATCGGCTCATCGGGAGCAATTGCAGCGTCAGTGTCTTGCTCAAGGACACTTGTGATACACACTAAATCAGTGTTTTTCTACTAGCGTGCCGTGAGATACAGTCTGGTGTGCCGTGGGAGATTATGCAGTTTCACCTATTTGTGTCACGGCGCGGATTCGAACCCGCTTCCCTCCTGCAACTGAGTGTCACAGTTCCTCCTCTGGCAGCACGCCCACGCAGCGACAAGCCTGCAGACAATCGGCAATCCGCACACATGGGACTGATGAGGGCGAGCTGGATAAAGGACCAGTGGACCCAAGGATCCAGGCGGGAACTTAGTTTACCTCTTTGGATACCCTAAGGCTTATACTCTCTCTCTCTCTGCGTTTTTCCCTCGTGTCTGACATCCTTGTTTGTTCTCCCGTCGTTCACTTGGTGTACCTTCCTTCCCGAGTCTTAACCATTGTGCTCCCTTGTGATTTGGACTGCCTTCCTCGATCCTCGACCCCCACTTTGGACTCGGGCCTCTTGACGCCTCTCTCGCGCCCTGGATCATTTGCCTGGCCCTCGGACTGTCTTCCTGCCTTGTTCCCTCCCCTCGTATCAACATCACGGTAACACACAACAACTAATTACACACATAGTCTTACACCACACACTCTTGTATTTTGGTCATACATTCTATAGTTTGGTAGTATTGTTTGTTATTATTATATATATATATATATATTGACTATATATATAATAAATTATTGTACAAATTTCCCCTGGTGTCTGTTGCCGTCATCTCCCCTTAGTCCAGGCCTGGGCAATTATTTTGACTCGGGGGGGCACATTTAGAGAAAAAAATGTGTCTGGGGGCCGGTATATCTATTTTTAGGAACACTAATACAAAACCTCACAATAATGTCTGATTGAATGCTAAAAACGTTATGACAGACCGCCTTAAAAAACGTAATGGAATTTGACATTTTTCTATGAACGATAAAATACTGAATATTGACAAAATATGAATGTCACACCCCCTTTCGATTGACATTTTACAATCAAGTGAAACGCAAGAAAAATGCAACAAACAGTGAAATACGAACGCGAAGGGTACAAAATAAACCCACCTACAATCTGATACATCTGATATTTGCTGAATTTCCCCCAAGGATCAATAAAGTACTTTCTATTCTATTCTATATATCACTAAGCTTTAGAACTTTGTTGTGAAAATCTCCTTCCGCGTCTGTGGAAACGCTTCCCGCCCACACTGCTTGGTGCCTCGTCTGAGCTGCTGTGACGTAGATTACCATAGTAACTAATTAGATGACCATAGTAACTAATTAGATTACCACAGTAACTGGTATATCATCCATTAGCGCCGATTCCAACCATTGAAATACTTTGTATAGTTCAAGACTTACGGTCATTAGAAAACATGACTGCACATCATAATGGCAGCTACACTTTCCATCTTAAAGATCTAAAAAAATTATTTGGGAATGTCCGGCGGGCCAGATTGAAAAGCTCAACGGGCCGCATGTGGCCCCCAGGCCTTAATTTGCCCAGGTCTGCCTTAGTCAAACATAACAATTTGGGTAAAAAATATTTTTTGCAAACCAGTAATTACATTCTGCATATATAGTGTGCCGTTGTTGAGTGTCGGTGATGTAAAGTACAAAGTAAACAAAAACAGAATGCTGGACGACAGCAAAGACTTACGGTGCGTGTACATCCGTACATGACATCGACAATGTCCACACAGAAAAAAGATAGCGACAACTTAAATATTCTTGATTGCTAAAACAAAGCAGGAAGGAAGACATGAAACTGCAACAGGAAAATACCAACAAAACAGGAAAAGCCACCAAAATAGGAGCGCAAGACAAGAACTAAATGTAAGCGCACGGGAAAACACCAAAAAACTCCAAACAAGTCACGGCGTGATGTGACAGGTGGTGACGGTACACCTACTTTGAGACAAGAGCTATAGTATCCAACAATTGCGACAACGACTGAATTCATTTTTTAATGATTTCTGCTGGTGCTGTGCCTTTTGGATTTTTTCAATGAAAAAAAATGCGCCTTGGCTCAAAAAAAGGTTGAAAAACACTGCACTATATTGCCAAAAGTATTTGGCAATATACAGTAGGTGTCCTGGGGCCGTACTTATCAAGCTTCTTAGAATTACTCCTAAGAAGTCTGCTAAGAGTGGACTTAAGAGTAAATAAATTCTTCGCTGAAAGCTGCACTTAAAAGTTAGTTATCAAGCGTCTTACTCACACTTTCAGCGAAGTGTAGGACTGAATCTTAAGTGTCACACTCAGAGCTGAATTACGACATTACTATGTGCCGTAAACGGAATTTTAGGTGACGTCATTTCTGTGTCCATAGAAATGACCAATCACGGAAGGGAATCCGTTGTCTAAGAATAAAGAAATATCTTGGAAATATTTAAGTGGACAATGGGAGTGTATATTTTGACAATAAACTACAAAATAATACAAAACAAACTAGTCCCCGCCGGCACTCACGCTACCGCTCCCTCTCCTCCCTCGCCCACACACTCACTGACGTCACTCACCTC
>NC_084749.1:12979106-12989106 GCF_033978785.1 Entelurus aequoreus
GACATAAATCATGGTCCCAATACGGAAAACCATTGCATCTAATAGAGAGACAATTACTAGAGTCCGTGAACATTGCTCCAAAGTCAGGATTTTTTAGTTGATTTAATGTGCAATATTAATATTGTAAGTTATTCTTGCGAAATTGTGACCTTTTTCTTGTGAACTTCCAACTCATTTTTCACAACAAACTTTTTTTATGCTTGCATAGTATGTATATATTATTAATGTTGTAAATACAAATCTTTATATACCTAGAAAGGGTGGTCCTAAAGAGGTAGGCATTTTTCCGAGGTCTCAAGAAGGGAACAAATACAAGAATGTGAGGGTCGGTGAACGAGTTAGGACCGGATTCATGGTTCCAATACAGAAAACCATTGCATCTAATAGAGAGCCAAATACTAGAGTCCGTGAACATTGCTCCAAAGTCAGGATTTTTTAGTTGATTTAATGTGCAATATTAATATTGTCAAAATTGTAAGTTATTCTTGGGAAATTGTGACCTTTTTCTTGTGAAATTGTGACCTTTTTCTTGTGAAATTCCAACTCATTTTTCACAACAAACTTTTTTATGTTTGCATAGTATGTATAAATTATTAATGTTGTAAATACAAATCGTTATATACCTAGAAAGGGTGGTCCTAAAGAGGTAGGCATTTTTACGAGGTCTCAAGAAGGGAAAAAATACAAGAATGTGAGTTTGTGTGTGTGTGTGTGTGTTCTTGTATTTCTACCCTTCTTGAGACATCAACAAGGAAAAGTAGCTTCCATATGAGGGCCGGTGAACGAGTTAGGACCGAAATCATGGTCCCAATACAGAAAACCATTGCATCTAATAGAGAGCCAAATACTAGAATCCGTGAACATTGCTCCAAAGTCAGGATTTTTTAGTTGATTTAATGTGCAATATTAATATTGTCAAAATTGTAAGTTATTCTTGTGAAATTGTGACCTTTTTCTTGTGAAATTGTGACCTTTTTCTTGTGAAATTCCAACTCATTTTTCACAACAAACTTTTTTATGTTTGCATAGTATGTAAAAATTATTAATGTTGTAAATATAAATCGTTATAAACCTAGAAAGGGTGGTCCTAAAGAGGTAGGCATTTTTCGAGGTCTCAAGAAGGGAACAAATACAAGAATGTGAGTTTGTGTGTGTGTGTGTTCTTGTATTTCTACCCTTCTTGAGACATCAACAAGGAAAAGTAGCTTCCATATGAGGGCCGGTGAACGAGTTAGGACCGAAATCATGGTCCCAATACAGAAAACCATTGCATCTAATAGAGAGCCAAATACTAGAGTCCGTGAAAATTGCTCCAAAGTCAGGATTTTTTAGTTGATTTAATGTGCAATATTAATATTGTCAAAATTGTAAGTTATTCTTGTGAAATTGTGACCTTTTTCTTGTGAAATTCCAACTCATGTTTCACAACAAACTTTTTTATGCTTGCGTAGTATGTATATATTATTAATGTTGTAAATACAAATCGTTATATACCTAGAAAGGGTGGTCCTAAAGAGAGAGGCATTTTTCCGAGGTCTCAAGAAGGGAACAAATACAAGAATGTGAGTTTGTGTGTGTGTGTGTGTGTGTGTGTTCTTGTATTTCCACCCTTCTTGAGACACCAACAAGGAAAAGTAGCTTCCATATGAGGACCTTTGATTGATTGATTGAGACTTTTATTAGTAGGTTGCACAGTGAAGTACATATTCCGTACAATTGACCACTAAATGGTAACACCCGAATAAGTTTTTCAACTTGTTTAAGTCGGGGTCCACCAGTGAACAAGTTAGGACATAAATCCATGCATCCATTTTTTACCGCTTGTCCCTTTCATGGTCCCAATACAGAAAACCATTGCATCTAATAGAGAATGTCTCATTTGGTGAAATCTATCAAAATAATGGTGGTCCTAAAAATAAGGTAGTTTTCAAATTGACTGTGTGTTGGTTTTAAAAGTGCTCCCCCTCTGGTCAACATATGTAATAACAAGTGTGTGTAAGAAATTGAAAGGCCCCCCCTTTGGCCGAAATTAATAAATATATTAAAATAAATATGTATATAGAGACATACTGTAATAACTTGAAGTAAACAATGAAGATTAAAAATCAATTACAAAAAAACATGTGTCGACTTTTTTTTTACACAATTCTAACAATTTCTCATATTCTTTCTGTTTCTGTAATATTGCAATATTTTCTCATAAAATTATTACTTTTTTTTATTGTAAAATTATTACTTTTTAATGCAAAATGGTGATATTTGTCATATATAATTCTGACTTTTATCACAATATTGCCAATTTGTTTGTTGTTCTTGTAAAACAGTGACATTTTTGGAGTAAAATTATGACTTTTATCATAATTTTGCCATGTAAAATTCCGACTATTATAATATTGCCAACATTTTAAAGTTGTCTTATAAAATTGTGACTTTTGTCGAGTAAAATTACAAATCTTTTCATAAAATTGCCAACATTTTAAAGGTTTCTTATAAAATTGTGACTTTTTAAAAATTAAGTGCTCCCCCTCTGGTCAACATATGAAATAGCATGTGTGTGTAAGACATTGAAATGCCCCCCTTTGGCCGAAATTAATTTAAAAAAATAAAAAATATATAAATAGAGACATACTATAATAACGAAGTAAATAATGAAGATCAAAAAAACAATTACAAAAAAAACCTAAAAGCAGTCTTTTTGTCACAATGTGTCGACTTTTTTCTAACAAAATTCTAACAATTTCTCATATTATTTCTGTTTCTGTAATATTGCAATATTTTCTCATAAAATTATTACATTTGAATGCAAAGTTACTACTTTTTAATGCAAAATGGTGACATTTTTTATATAAAGTTCTGACTTTTATCACAATATTGACAATTTTTTTTGTTGTTCTTGTAAAATAGTGACATTTTTTGAGTAAAATTATGACTTTGGTCATAATTTTGCCAAGTAAAATTCCGATTATTATAATAATATTGCCAACATTTTAAAGTTTTCTTATAAAATTGTGACTTTTGTCGAGTAAAATTACAAATCTTTTCATAAAATTGGCAACATTTGAAAGTTTTCTTATAAAATTGCGACTTTCGTTGAGTAAAATTAAGTGCTCCCCCTCCGGCCAACATATGTAATAACAAGTGTGTGTAAGAAATTGAAATTCCCCCCTTTGGCCGAAATTAATTAAAACAATAAAATAAATATGTATATAGAGACATACTGTAATAACTTGAACTAAATAATGAAGATTAAAAACCAATTACAAAAAAAAAACTAAAAGCAGTCTTTTTCTCACAATGTGTCGACTTTTTTCTAACAAAATTCTAACAATTTCTCATAGTCTTTCTGTTTCTGTAATATTGCAATATTTTCTCGTAAAATTATGACATTTTTATGTACAATTATTACTTTTAAAAGCAGAATGGTGACTTATAAAATTCAGATACATCACAATATTGCCAAATTTTCTGTTCTTCTTGTAAAACTGACATTTTTTTATTAAAATTATGACTTTTGTCATAATTTTGCCAAGTAAAATTCAGACTATTATTATAATATTGCCAACATATTTTACTTTTATTTTAAAATTGTGACTTTTGTCGAGTAAAATTACAACTCTTTTCATAAAATTGCCAACATTTTAAAGGTTTCGTATAAAATTGTGACTTTCGTTGAGTAAAATTAAGTTCTCCCCCTCTGGCCAACATATGAAATAACAAGTGTGTGTAAGAAATTGAAATGCCCCCCTTTGGCCGAAATTAATAAAAAAATAAAATTAAAATTAAAATAATAATAATAATTAAAAAAAAAATAAAAAAAATAAATAAATATATATATATATATATATATATATATATATATATATATATATATATATATATATATATATATATATATATATATATATATATATATATATATATATATATATATTTACATAGACATACTTTAATAACTTGAACTAAATAATGAAGATTAAAAACGAAATACAAAAAAAATAAAAGCGGTCTTTTTCTCACAAATGTCGACTTTTTTCTAACACAATTCTAACAATTTCTCATATTCTTTCTGTTTCTGTAATATTGCAATATTTTCTCGTAAAATTATTACTTTTTTTTATTGTAAAAATATTACTTTTTAATTCAAAATGGTGACTTATAAAATTCTGACTAATCACAATATTGCCAATTTCTTTGTTGTTCTTGTAAAACTGACATTTTTTGAGTAAAATTATGATTTTTGTCATAATTTTGCCAAGTAAAATTCAGACTATTATTATAATATTGCCAACATTTTAAAGTTTTCTTATAAAATTGTGACTTTCGTCGAGTAAAATTACAAATCTTTTCATAAAATTGCCAACATTTTAAAGGTTTCTCATTAAATTGTGACCTTTGTCAAGTGAAATTACGACTTTTTTCAAAAAAATTACCAACATTTCAAGCTTTTCTTCTTAAATTGCGACTGTTATTGAGTAAAATTCCAACTTTTATCATAATATTGCACAAATGTTCAGTTTTTCTTGTTAAATGTTGACTTGCGTTCAGTAAAATTCCGACTTTTATTATAGTACTGACAAAATTCCAAGTTTTTCTTGTGAAATTCCAACTACATTTTCCCAAGCTTTTTTATATTTGCATGGTATGTATATATTATTAATGTTGTAAATACACATCTTTATATACCTAGAAAGGCTGGTCCTAAAGAGGTAGGAATTTTTCGGAGGTCTCAGGAAGTCAACAAATACAAGAGAGAGTGTGTGTGTGTGTGTGTGGCGAGTTCATTTGTGTTGCTGTTTGCTGCGGTGAAACGGTTGGCGGGACTAATCATTATTTAGTTGTGGCGGGGCTTGAAAGGTCAGCAGTCTGAAATGTCAGGCTGTGTTCAACAGCAGCCAGATGCAGCCGCGTGCCGCTCAAGTGTCCAATTAAGGAGGGTCGAGAGCACTTTGAGTGGGTCGGCGTGTGGGCGCTCGCCTGCCTGACTGTGCCAAACCACACTCGGAAGGTAAATAGATACGCCGGGGTTTCGTTACCTCCCGCCCCCTTTTACAGATGCGCATGTCAGCCAATTAAAGTCGAGGTGGACTTTGCTCACGTGGGGTGAATGGCCGCATGCTACTTGTTAGCGACCCCCGGGAAACACGACAATTGGATCACGTGAGAGAATGAGATCTGATGTCAAATTCTGGACTAGGGTTGTACGGTATATTGGTATTAGTATAGTACTGCGATACTAATGAATCATATTTGCTACTATACCACCTCTAAAAAGTACCGGCGCCCCCCCCCCGGCGTCGTCACATCGTGACTTTGCTGGTTTTACGAGCAAATGAGCATGTTCGGCAGCGCACAATCACGGAATACTTACAAGCAGACACAGTGTGTAGACAGAAAATGGAGAACGGACGCATTTTGGCTTAAAAACTAAAGATAAAGGTGAATTTATAACACTGAAACCCCCTCAGGAAGAGTTTTTTTTAAGACATAGCTAGCTAGCTAGCAGCTAAAGTTTTGTAGCTACTTCTAAATCACTAATCCTCGTCTCCATGGCGACAAATAAAGTACGTTTCCTACAAGTATTATCCCTGCAGGACGAGGAATAGCTAAACATGCTTCACTACACACCGTAGCTCACCTAACATCCACTGTAATGATACCAAGTACAGGCACGTATCTAGTCAATACTACTATGATTACATCGGTAATTTTTAGCATCACAAAATCTTCTTTCGTTTTTAAAAAATGTATATTATGTTTATAAACTCAGGAAGTATGTCCCTGTACACATGAGGACTTTTGAATATGACCAATGTATGATCCTGTAACTACTTGGTATCGGATTGATACCCACATTTGTGGTATCATCCAAAACGAATGTAAAGCATCCAAACAACAGAAGAATAAGTGATTATTACATTTGAACAGAAGTGTAGATAGAACATGTTAAAAGAGAAAGTAAGCAGATATGAACAGTAAATGAACACGTAGATTAATAATTCATTTTCTACCACTTGTCCTTAATAATGTTGACAAAATAATAGGTAGATAAATGACACAATATGTTACTGCATATGTCAGCAGACTAATTAGGAGCCTTTGTTTGTTTACTTACTACTAAAAGACAAGTCTTGTATGTTCACTATTTTATTTAAGGACAAACTTGCAATAAGAAACATATGTTTAATGTACCGTAATATTTTTTGTTAAAATAAAGCCAATAATGCCATTTTTTGTGGTCCCCTTTATTTAGAAAAGTACCGAAAAGTATCGACATGCATTTTGCTTTCGGGACAACACTATTCTGGACTATCAAAAGCAACTTTTGAACCCTGCGACTTATACAACGCTGCGGCTAGTTTGTGGAGTGTGAAATTGCCAAATGGGTTAGGGCAAACCAAAAAAAAAAAATATTCAAATCACACAAATCATTCAGTTGGCCATTTGACGCGTTATGGACTCACCCTCATCATGAAATGAATCATATTCATATTGCACTTTTTCCACAAATGTCCCAATGCGCTTTACATAGAAACAGCTATATTTATGGTAATGCAGGGTTAGTAAGGCGTCTTTCCCAAGGACACAAAAGCAGTGACTGGGATGGCGGAAGCTGAAATAGAACCAGAAAACCTCCGGTTTCTGGACAGCTGCTCTACCCGCTGAGCCATTCCGCCCTCATCATGGTAATAAAGAAATGCACAAGACGCAGCCCCACAGGCAAAGGTGAGACACTTAGTCATAAAAAAAAATCAATATCAGTAGTATTGATACTACTAAGGTGGATATTGGTATCAGATCTTTAGGGCTGCAGCTTTTGGTTATTTTAGTAATAGATTAGCTTGTTTGATTCATCAAGTGATCGGAGAAAACACACTATAGCCTCAAAGCGTATTTTAAGGAAAATAGTTCAAACAAACAATTTTCCTACTTGCCATAACCTTCATTATTTTTTTTCTTCTAATAAATCAGTGCGTTTTTCAGTATTAGCATCTTTTTTCATTTTGGAACGATAAACAATTCTCCATCAAACAAGAAGTATACATACTGTACATAACTCTTCAGTTTCCCGGTAATGCGGGTATAAATAAATACATAAATTATGTCAGGTTCTTATTAGTATTTCAACTCGGTGGGTGTGTGGAAATGACACACCCCCCTGACATAAAAAACAAAACATTTTTTTTATTAAAAGGTATGTTACATTCTAGTATTTGAATTTGAACGGAAATTTCCACAAGTTGTATAATCATTGGAACAGTACTTCTTATATAGTGGTCATAAAGTGTCATGGGCAGTGTGAAAAAAAAAAGTTTTTGGCTCAGTCCTGTGAGAATCCTGCGTGTGACTGAATCAGTAAGGAGCTGGACTACCCAGGAGTAGCTGCAGTGTGCTCAAACAACCACCGGGTAGCATCTGTGAGCAGATATTACTGTATCATCTCTTTCGGACTTGTCAGGTCTTCACATCGCGGAAACGCCATTTTTCACACATTCCTTAATCATGCTTTAAGTGAAAGGGTGAGGCAAAACAGACCAATTGTAAATGCACATCATCAACTTCTGACATGTGTGCATTAATACACTTTTAAAAAAATCTCTGCTTTTCACCACTACACAGATCACGGCATCCACACACCACTGCTCTCGTGTGAGCTCTTTTGCAGTGGCCGTGCAGAAACCAAGCTATTTAACATTCCGGGGCACACCATGCAGTCCGGATTTGATCAATAAATCTAACGCACTCACACAATCATTCAACGGGCCATTTATCACGTTATGGACTCACCATCATCACGGCGATGAAATGCACACAACGCAGCCCTTAAGCCAAAGGCGATCCACCCTGACATCAAAAAAGGAATCTAGGATATAATTATCAATGGTACTGATACTAAGGTGGGTGCGCTCTTTTGCAGTGGCCGTGCAGAAACCAAGCTATTTAACATTGCGGGGCACACCATGCAGTCCGGATTTGATCAATAAATCTAACGCACTCACACAATCATTCAACGGGCCATTTATCGCATTATGGACTCACCGTCATCGCGGCAAAGAAATGCGCACAACGCAGCCCTGAAGCCAAAGGCGACATCAAAAAAAGGAATCTAGGATCTAATTATCAATAGTACTGATACTAAGGTGGGTGCGCTCTTTTGCAGTGGCCGTGCTGAAACCAAGCTATTTAACATTCCGGGGCACACCATGCAGTCCGGATTTGATCAATAAATCTAACACACTCACACAATCATTCAACGGGCCCTTTATCGCGTTATGGACTCACCGTCATCGCGGCAAAGAAATGCACACAACGCAGCCCTGAAGCCAAAGGCGATCCACCCGGCCATCAAAAACGGAATCTAGGATCTAAATATCAATAGTACTGATACTAAGGTGGGTGCGCTCTTTTGCAGCAACCGTGCAGAAACTGTTATTCACAGATTTGATCCATTTGTATTAGTTACACTCATTAAACATTTAAAGAAACACAATATAAATGAAAGCTTTTTTTCTAATTGAATAGTAAATGTGTCATTTCAGGGAAAAATAAATCATGGAATATAACTTTAAGCAAATCTCATCTTCTGCGGATTGGATCAATAAATCTAACACACTCACACAATCATTCAACGGGCCATTTATCGCGTTATGGACTCACAGTCATCGCGGCAAAGAAATGCACACAACGCAGCCCTGAAGTCAAAGGCGATCCACCCGGCCATCAAAAAAAGGAATCTCGGTTTTAAATATCAATAGTACTGATACTAAGCTGGGTGCGCTCTTTTGCAGCGACCGTGCAGAAACTGTTATTCACAGATTTGATCCATTTGTATTAGTTACACTCATTAAACATTTAAAGAAACACAATATAAATGAAAGCTTTTTTTCTAATCGAATAGTAAATGTGTAATTTCAGGGAAAAATAAATCATGGAATATAATTTTAAGCAAATCTCATCTTCTGCGGATTGGATCAATAAATCTAACGCACTCACAAAATCATTCAATGGGCCATTTATCACTTTATGGACTCACAGTCATTGCGGCAAAGAAATGCACACAACGCAGCCCTGAAGTCAAAAGCGATCCACCCGGCCATCAAAAAAAGGAATCTCGGATCTAAATATCAATAGCACTTATACTAAGCTGGGTGCGCTCTTTTGAAGCGACCGTGCAGAAACTGTTATTCACAGATTTTATCAATTTGTATTAGTTACACTCATTAAACATTTAAAGAAACACAATATAAATGAAAGCTTTTTTTCTAATTGAATAGTAAATGTGTAATTTCAGGGAAAAATAAATGATGGAATATAATTTTAAGCAAATCTCATCTTCTGCGGATTGGATCAATAAATCTAACACACTCACACAATCATTCAACGGGCCATTTATCGCGTTATGGACTCACAGTCATCGCGGCAAAGAAATGCACACAACGCAGCCCTGAAGTCAAAGGCGATCCACCCGGCCATCAAAAAAAGGAATCTCGGTTTTAAATATCCATAGTACTGATACTAAGCTGGGTGCGCTCTTTTGCAGCGACCGTGCAGAAACTGTTATTCACAGATTTGATCCATTTGTATTAGTTACACTCATTAAACAATTAAAGAAACACAATATAAATGAAAGCTTTTTTTCTAATTGATAAGTAAATGTGTAATTTCAGGGAAAAATAAATGATAAATATAATTTTAAGCAAATCTCATCTTCTGCGGATTGGATCAATATATCTAACGCACTCACACAATCATTCAACGGGCCATTTATCGCGTTTTGGACTCACAGTCTTCGCGGCAAATAAATGCACACAACGCAGCCCTGAAGTCAAAAGCGATCCACCCGGCCATCAAAAAAAGGAATCCCGGATCTAAATATCAATAGCACTTATACTAAGCTGGGTGCGCTCTTTTGAAGCGACCGTGCAGAAACTGTTATTCACAGATTTGATGAATTTGTATTAGTTACACTCATTCAACAATTAAAGAAACACAATATAAATGA
>NC_084749.1:12994106-13006606 GCF_033978785.1 Entelurus aequoreus
TTTCAATTTCGGACACACACTTGTTATTTCATATGTTGACCCGAGGGGGAGCACTTTTAAAACCGACACAGTCAATTTGATAAATCCCTCCTTTTTGGCACCGCCCTCATTTTGATAGATTTCACCACCAGGGGGTGCAAATGAGACATTCTCTATTAGATGCAATGCTTTTCCGTATTGGGACCATGATTTATGTCATCACTTGTTCACACCTCCTCATATGGAAGCTACTTTTCCTTGTTGATGTCTCAAGAAGGGCATAAATACAAGGACACACACACATGACTGTAGTAATCAACACCTCAGCCCTCTTGAACCAACAGTCCCTCAGGATGGAAGATATCCAAGGAAAGTATGAGAACGTGTGTGTGTGTGTGTGTGTGTGTGTGTGTGTGTGTGTGTGTGTGTGTGTGTGTGTGTGTGTGTGTGTGTGTTGACACTGGCTAGGTCACGGTCAAAGCCACACATCATTTACATTCAGGCACATTAAGTAGTAGCTTGGAGGGGGAAGCAAAGAGACTCTTCTAGAATAGTCCGAGTGGTGCTACTTGACATGCAGGCCTGAAGTCCAACACGCTGATGGCGACTAAACATTAATTCTGGCGTGGAGGCGTGGCCCTCGTTCTGAGGGACTCGTAGCTGCGGAGTCAAGGGAGGAAGGCACAGAGCATGCTCGCCCTCGCCGTCATGGCGTCGGTCTTCTCATTAAAAAAAAAAAATTGTTACAGTCCCAATACTTTTTTCAACTTATTGTGTAAATGCATCAAAAAATGTATAAAAATTATGAATATTTATGTGTTTTTGGGTGTTGGAACATCTACTCTACTCAGAATGTGTGACTATGATATCGAATGATATCACTTCTGACTACGTGCAATGACAATTTTTGTCCTTTTTTTTAAATTTTTGGTGTAAAATGCGGTTTGTCACTAGGGCCGGCCCATGGCATGAACACTATTGCTTGTCGGACAGGCTAACCTCCGAGGACAAAGCTACAAACAATGGGAGACCGGCCTTTCTGCTCCGCCGCTGTGGAACGCTCTCCCTGACCACCTGAGGGCACCGCAGACTGTGGATGCTTTTAAAAAAGGCTTAAGAACCCTTCTTTTTAAAAAAGCCTTTTTTTTTTAGATGTATGCATACTAGTTTTAGCTATTTGGCTGTTCTAGTTTTTATTTTTATTTATTTTTTATTATTTTTAAATTTTTTATTTTTTTAATACACTGTAGCACTTTGAGGTTGTTTACTCAATGTAAAGTGCTTTTTACAAATAAAATCTATTATTATTATTAGAGATGTCCAATAATATTGGCCTGCCGAATGCGTTAAAATGTAATATCAGAAATTATCGGTATCTTTTTTTTAAATTATCGGTATCGTTTTTTTTTTGTTTTTTTTTTAATTAATTAATTTATGTTTTATTAAATCAACATAAAAAACACAAGATACACTTACAATTAGTGCACCAACCCAAAAAATCTTCCTCCCCCATTTACACTCATTAATATTATTAATATTCTGGTTCCTACATTATATATCAACATATATCAATACAGTCTGCAAGGGATACAGTCCGTAAGCACACATGATTGTGCGTGCTGCTGGTCCACTAATAGTACTAACCTTTAACAGTTAATTTTACTAATTTTCATTCATTACTAGTTTCTATGTAACTGTTTTTATATTTTTGTACTTTCTTTTTTATTCAAGAAAATGTTTTTAATTTATTTATCTTATTTTACTAACTTTTTTAAAAAGTACCTTATCTTCACCATACCTGGTTGTCCAAATTAGGCATAATAATGTGTTAATTCCACGACTGCATATATCGGTTGATATCGGTATCGGTTGATATCAGTATCGGTAATTAAAGAGTTGTACAATATCGGAATATCGGATATCGGCAAAAAGCCATTATCGGACATCCCTAATTATTATTATTGTTGAGGGCCACGACAAGGGATGGGTACCGCTCGCATTTAAAGTTAACGTTAAAGTACCAATGATTGTCACACACACACTCGGTGTGGCGAAATTTGTCCCCTGCATTCGACCCATCTTCTTGTTCACCCCCTGGGAGGTGAGGGGAGCAGTGGGCAGCAGCGGTGCCGCGCCCGGGAATCATTTTTGGTGATTTAACCCCCAATGCCAACCCTTGATGCTGAGTGCCAAGCAAAGAGGTAACGGGTCCCATTTTTATAGTCTTTGGTATGACTCGGCCGGGGTTTTGAAACACAAAACAAACGGCCTGTAACTCCCACTAGGAAGGTTGTAGAGACATGAAACAAAATACAAAAACCTCTATGTAGGTCTCACTTAGACCTACATTTCATAATTTAACATCCTCGGGCAAAAACCAACAGGAAGTTGGCAAATCCCCCTTCAAGACAAAATTGTACTAAAAACACTCATTTTTGCCTCTTTGAGCTGTAATTTGACCCCCTTAAAATACTTCAAAACTCACCAAACTTTTCACACACATCAGGACTGGTGGAAATTGCGATCTAATAAAAAAACCGAACCCCAAACACTCAAAATTGCGCTCTAGCGCAATTTTTGAATAAAACAGAGACAAAACTGCTCCTCAGAGGAAAACACAGACAAAACTGCTTGTAACTTCCGGTAGGAACATCTTACAGACATGAAACAAAAACTTCTATGTAGGTCTGACTTAGAGCTACATTTCATACACTGACATCCTTCATCAAAAATCAACAGGAAGTTGGCAATCACCCCTTCAAAACAAAAGTTTCATAAAAACACAAATTTTTGCCTCTTTGAGCTGTAATTTGACCCCCTTAAAATACTTCAAAACTCACCAAACTTTTCACACACATCAGGACTGGTGAAAATTGCGATCTAATAAAAAACCAAACCCCAAAACTCAAAATTGCGCTCTAGCGCAATTTTTGAATAAAACAGAGACAAAACTGCTCCTCAGAGGAAAACATAGACAAAACTGCTTGTAACTTCCGGTAAGAACGTCTTACAGACATGAAACAAAAACCTCTATGTAGGTCTGACTTAGAGCTACATTTCATACACTGACATCCTTCATCAAAAATCAACAGGCAGTTGGCAATCACCCTGTCAAAACAAAAGTTTCATAAAAACACTAATTTTTGCCTCTTTGAGCTGTAATTTGACCCCCTTAAAATACTTCAAAACTTACCAAACTTTTCACACACATCAGGATTGGCAGACATTGCGATCTAATAAAACAACCGAACCCCAAAACTCAAAATTGCGCTCTAGCGCCCCCTAGGAATAAAAACAGACAAAACTGCTCCTTAGAGGAAAACACAGACAAAACTGCTTGTAACTTCTGGTAGGAACGTCTTAGAGACATGAAACAAAAACCTCTATGTAGGTCTGACTTAGAGCTACATTTCATACACTGACATCCTTCAGCAAAAATCAACAGGAAGTTGGCAATCACCCCTTCAAAACAAAAGTTTCATAAAAACACACATTTTTGCCTCTTTGAGCTGTAATTTGACCCCCTTAAAATACTTCAAAACACACCAAACTTTTCACACACATCAGGACTGGTGGAAATTGCGATCTAATAAAAAACCGAACCCCAAAACTCAAAATTGCGCTCTAGCGCCCCCTAGGAATAAAACACAGACAAAACTGCTCCTCGGAGGAAAACACAGACTAAACTGCTTGTAACTTCCGGTAGGAACGTCTTAGAGACATGAAACAAAAACCTCTATGTAGGTCCCACCTAGACCTACATTTCATAGATTGACATCCTTCATCAACTAGCACCTGCCAAATATGCGGGCCCGACCAACGCTGCTTGCAGCTTTAATTTTTAAATGTTACTTTCAAACAATTAGCATTTATTAACACACACAAAAGTACCGAAAGGTGGTACCGTATCGGTTCAACTGAGTGGCCTAGTGGTTAGAGTGTCCGCCCTGAGATCGGTAGGTTGTGAGTTCTGTTTCTTCCTAGGGGGCGCTAGAGCGCAATTTTGAGTTTTGGGGCTAGGTTTTTTATTAGATAGCAATTTTTGCAGGTCCTGATGTGTGTGTCAAATATGGTGAGTTTTGAAGCATGTTAAGTGGGTCAAATTAGGGCTCAAAGAGGCGGCGGAAGAAAAAAGAAAGAATAATAATAATAATAATAATAATAATAAAACCTTACAATTTCAATAGAGTCCTTTGTCCCTGTATAAAGGACTCCCTGTGGGAGTCCTTTATACAGGGTACATGCGGACCCTAATGAGGTGACTATGCTATCTAGTTGATGGCAGTACTCTACAGGCTATCTAAGGTGCGTTGTCGGACGAGGAAGTAGCTGCATGTGTTATGTTGCGCCCTACAAAGTGTTTGTACTGTAAATGTTGTGCTCGTTACACACCAGTTGTTTGATTGTAACATTCAGTTAGTTTTAGTTCTCATTACCAAATTTGAATGTGTTGAAATCGCCATGTAAAATCGCTAATGCTATTCATCAAAGCGCTTTGACACTATTTCCACATTCACCCACTCACACACACATTCACACACTGATGCAAGGCAGCTAACCACGACCCATCAGGAGCAAGGGTGACGTGTCTTGCTCAAGGACACGACGAGGTTGGTAGAAGCTGGGGATCGAACCAGGAACCCTCAGGTTGCTGGCACGGCCACTCTCACAACAGCGCCACGCCGTCCCTATAGAAACATATGTGTAATGTACCCTAAGATTTGTTTTTTGGTCAAAATAAAGCCAACAATGCTATTTTTTTGTACTCCCCTTTATTTAGAAAAGTATCGAAAAGTACCGGAAAAGTTTTGGTACCGGTACCATAATATTGCAACCCTGGACCACACACACACACACACACACACTCACCCACGCACACAATAGGTGCATGCAGAGACACACACACACACACACACACACACACACACACACACACACACACACACACACACACACACACACACACACACACACACACACACACACACACACACACACACACACACACACACACACACACACACACACACACACACACACACACACACTAAACATCACTATTGTTTATTTACAATAGTTGTACAGTAAAATCTGTGATCTCATTATTCAAACTCAACAAGGAGTTTAATTATCACTCTTAGCCCCATCTGCTGGACAGAAGTAGAACTGCGTGGATGCCAACCCTGCAGGCATGCTCTCCATGTATTTCTTGATGTTGAAGTGGAGTGAATTATATTTATATAGCACTTTTCTCTAGGGACTATAGTGAAAGCCAATATCTAAGTTACATTTAAAGCAGTGTGGGTGGCACTGGGAGCAGGTGGGGTAAAGTGTCTTGCCCAAGGAACTGGGTGTTGTTGATAAATGGCTTTCGCTCTGCATAGTAGAGGGACAAGCGGTAGAAAATGGATGGTAGGGAATGTAAAGATATCAAAATATCACGGTACAATATGTCCAAATTAAAAAACAAAGATTTTTAAAAAATCCAAGAAAAATATTTTAAAAAAAATACAGTTGTGTCTTTAAAGTGAAAATGTAAACATCCAGTGTAAAATAATACTATTCAATTTATATCAACGTGTACTTTCTGAGAAGCAGCGTCCTTTGTAGTGGACATTTGTTTTTTTGTATCAGTTTGGAAAATGCAGTTTCTCAGAAAAGTTAACTCCCATTTTATGTTTTTAAAAATGTTAATACCTCAAAAATTTACGCATCTTTTCCGGGTGATGGTAGCCGAGCAAGTAGCTTCGGTGTGTTCCCTCGGCACGGTGCCCCTTGACCGAGTGAAGTGTGAAGTGAAATATATTTATATAGCGCTTTTTCTCCAGTGACTCAAAGTGCTTTTACATAGTGAAACCCAATATCTAAGTTACATTTTTTAAACCAGTGTGGGTGGCACTGGGAGCAGGTGGGTAAAGTGTCTTGCCCGAGGACACAACGGCAGTGACTAGGATGGCAGAAACAAAGGATCGAACCTGGAACCCTCAAGTTGCTGGCACGGCCGATCTACCAACCGAGCTATACCGCCCATGTTGACATTAGCTGACTGTGGGGAGGCGTGGCTGGCAGTCCAACAGCGAGGCAGGGCACACTGGAGCCCGCTCCAAGATGGCGGCGAGGAGGCGGGGACGGCGAGCGAGCAGTGAGGCGGGGCGCGCCGGGTTCGACGCCGCGAACCTCAGGTGCCGGAATCGAACCTCAAGTAATCCCCTCTCAGTGTGTAAAAGGGCGACAGCCGAGAACGACGGGGAAGACAGAGACGGAAAGAGAAACCAGAGCCAACAGGAAGCTGATGCTGAGCGAAAAAGACCGAGAGCGCAAGGGAGACGAAGACGCGGCCGGCTGAAAAGCGCCCCGACCTGAGACTGAGTATTATTTGCAAAAATAAAATAAAGTCAACCCGGCTCGTGACAATGTCCTTCCTTGGTGGTCCATGGAACCCGCACCTGAGGTTCGCGGCGTCGAACCTGGTGTGCCCTGCCTCGCTGTTGGACTGCCGCCCCCGCCTCCCCACAATGACGTACAGTGCGCACTTTACGTAATCGACGTTTCCATCCCTTGCGACATTTTTACCATAAAAGGGCTGAGAATTCCCCGGGACGACAAGTCACAAACGACACAAAAAATGCGCGGCGGAGTGACGTTTGCCACAATTACATCCCTTAAATATTTCAGGGGCGCGTGTGTTCTCAAGGCCAAATCAAAAAGATGATTACATTTCGTCCTCCCAGTCATGCAAAAACGGGCCTCAAAGCCCACGGCGGCTCTTCCATTGTTGGATGTTTTATTAATGCGGCGCTTGATAAAATTCGATCATTCGCCTCCAAAAAGGGAAAAGATGCATTTTTTTTCTCTCTCCTCCTTTTCTGCGGGGACTTTAAAAACCGATGAATATTGATATTGTGACGAAAAGACAAACGGCCACGTTTCTGTATGAATGGCGTGAGCAGATTTTTGACTTGCTTGCATCTATAATCGTTGTTCCATACTAATTGGAAAAAAAAATGGCAATACACAGTCGGACAAACATGCCGCCCAGTTATTTCTGCACGTTTTAATCCGTGCAAATATCATCATGAAAACGCGGGAAGGTCAACCCGTCTTCATTTGGAACGGACAAACAAATGTACTCAAAATTATGACTAGATCAAATATTCAAACTCAATCAAGCCAAAAAAAACCAATTGACTAACTTTTCTTCTACTTTTTAATATTTGCAGATCGTTATCGGGGAGAAAAGCGAGAGGACGGATCGTTGAGTAGCTCATTCCTAATTCATTTAGAGTCAATGTGGATAGATGACTCCACCAAATGCACTGTTTACATGAGGAAATTAACATGTGGCCCTCGTTCCTCACCCTCAGAAATAGAGGTACCAGCGTTGTACCTAAAAGGGTTCCTCTTTGGGGTATTTTGGAATAATTATGTGTAAGTTATCACAAAAGTTTCCGTTTTTTTTTGGAAACTTCCGGCGAGCAGACAGAGGCTGTCTTTGTTGTACCAAACCAAAGGCTTGTAAAAATTCCATTGTGTACGTTGGGAGGTGACGGGGTTATCTATTGTGATCCAAGACCTGCCCAAGCTCGATCCAGGACCACCCTGTTCACCGGTCCTCAAATAGACAGTACTTTTCCTTGTTGATGTCTCAAGAAGCGTAGTAATACAGGAACACACACACACACACACACACACACACACACACACACACACACACACACACACACACACACACACACACACACACACACACACACACACACACACACACACACACACACACACACACACACACACACACACACACACACACACACACACACACACACACAGACACACACAACACACACATTCTTGTATTTATATTTTTGAAACCTGCGAAAAATGCCTCCCTCTTTAGGACCACCCTTCCTAGATACATACAGATGTGTATTTACTAAATTAATAATATATACATACTTTGCAAATATAAAAAAGTTTGTTGTGAGAAATGAGTTGGAATTTCACAAAAAAAGCTCCACAATTTCACAAGAAAAACTTTGAATTTTGGCAGTATGATAATAAAAGTCCTAATTTTACTCAACGCAAGTCAAAATTTTACAAGAAAAACTGAACATGTGTGCAATATTATGACAAAAGTTGGAATTCTACTCAATAACAGTCGCAATTTTACAAGAAAAATGTCAACATGTTGGCAATTTTATCAAAAGAGTCGTAATTTTACTCGACAAAAGTCACAATTTTATAAGAAAACTTAAAAATGTTGCTAATATTATAATAATAATGGGGATTTTACTTGGCAAAATTATGACAAAAGTCATCATTTCACTCAAAACATGTCACTGTTTTACAAGAACAAAAAAAAATAAAAAAATAAAAATTGGCAATATTGTGATAAAAGTCAGAATTTTATATGACAAATGTTGCAAAAAGTAATAATTGTACGAGAAAATATTACAATTACAGAAACAGAAAGAATATGGGTTATCTATAGTGATCCAAGACCTGCCCAAGCTCGATCCAGGACCAGCCCTGTTCACCGGTCCTCATATAGACAGTACTTTTCCTTGTTGATGTCTCAAGAAGCGTAGTAATACAGGAACACACACACACACACACACACACACACACACACACACACACACACACACACACACACACACACACACACACACACACACACACACACACACACACACGCACACACACACACACACACATTCTTGTATTTGTTATGTTTTTGAGACCTACGAAAAAGTTTGTTGTGAGAAATGAGTTGGAATTTCACAAGAAAAGGTTCACAATTTCACAAGAAAAACTTAGAATTTTGGCAGCATGATAATAAAAGTCCTAATTTTACTCAACGCAAGTCAAAATTTTACAAGAAAAACTGAACATGTGTGCAATATTATGACAAAAGTTGGAATTCTACTCAATAACAGTCGCAATTTTAAAAGAAAAATCTCAACATGTTGGCAATTTTATCAAAAGAGTCGTACTTTTACTCGACAAAAGTCACAATTTTATAAGAAAACTTAAAAATGTTGGTAATATTATAATTTTAATCGGGATTTTACTTGAATAGAATAATTATGTGTAAGTTATCACAAAAGTTTCCGTTTTTTGGAAACTTCCGGCGAGCAGACAGAGGCTGCCTTTGTTGTACCAAACCAAAGGCTTGTAAAATTCCATTGTGTACGTTGGGAGGTGACGGGGTTATTTATTGTGATCCGAGACCTGCCCAAGCTCGATCCAGGACCAGCCCTGTTCACCGGTCCTCATATAGACGTACTTTTCCTTGTTGATGTCTCAAGAAGTGTAGTAATACAGGAACACACACACACACACACACACACACACACACACACACACACACACACACACACACACACACACACACACACACACACACACACACACACACACACACACACACACACACACACACACACACACACACACACACACACACACACACACACACACACACACACACACAACACATATTCTTGTATTTGTTATGTTTTTGAGACCTACGGAAAATGCCTCCCTCTTTAGGACCACCCTTCCTAGATATATACAGATGTGTATTTACTACAATAATAATATATACTTACTTTGCAAATATAAAAAAGTTTGTTGTGAGAAATGAGTTGGAATTTCACAAGAAAAGGTCCACAATTTCACAAGAAAAACTTAGAATTTTGGCAGTATGATAATAAAAGTCCTAATTTTACTCAACGCGAGTCAAAATTTTACAAGAAAAACTGAACATGTGTGCAATATTATGACAAAAGTTGGAATTCTACTCAATAACAGTCGCAATTTTACAAGGAAAAGCTTAACATGTTGGCAATTTTATCAAGAGTCGTAATTTTACGCGCCAAAAGTCACAATTTTATAAGAAAACTTAAAAATGTCGGTAATATTATAATAATAATCGGGATTTTACTTGGCAAAATTATGACAAAAGTCATCATTTCACTCAAAACATGTCACTGTTTTACAAGAACAAAAAAACATAAAAATTGGCAATATTGTGATAAAAGTCAGAATTTTATATGACAAATGTTGCAAAAAGTAATAATTGTACGAGAAAATATTGCAATATTACAGAAACAGAAAGAATATGGGTTATCTATAGTGATCCAAGACCTGCCCAAGCTCGATCCAGGACCTGCCTCATATAGACAGTACTTTTCCTTGTTGATCAAATATTCAAACTCAATCAAGCCAAAAAAAACAATTGACTAACTTTTCTTCTAATTTTTAATATTTGCAGATCGTTATCGGGGAGAAAAGCGAGAGGACGGATCGTTGAGTTGCTCATTCCTAATTCATTTAGAGTCAATGTGGATAGATGACTCCACCAAATGCACTGTTTACATGAGGAAATGAACATGTGGCCCTTGTTCCTCACCCTCGGAAATAGAGGTACCAGCGTTGTACCTAAAAGGGTTCCTCTTTGGTGTATGTTAGAATAATTATGTGTAAGTTATCACAAAAGATTCCGTTTTTGGAAACTTCCGGCGAGCAGACAGAGGCTGTCTTTGTTGTACCAAACCAAAGGCTTGTAAAAATTCCATTGTGTACGTTGTGAGGTGACGGGGTTATCTATTGTGATCCGAGACCTGCCCAAGCTCGATCCAGGACCAGCCCAAGCCCGAGGCATCTTTTTATTTTTGTGTTAATGTGACCGAAAACAATGGCTGTTAACATACCCCCCCCCGCCCCCATTCCTTTAGAAACAGCTGTTGTTATGTAAACAGGGAAAGTCCAAATAAAAAGAGCGTGGGTGACACTGTAAGAGGTTACAGGTCGACACGTTTCTCCTCAATTAAGCCAAATTGAATTCTGTCTCTGTTTATTTCCTCGCTTCTTGTCTTGTTTAATAGATGTCATCTATGTTTGAACCTGACAGTGTACCTTATCAATTTGCACCAGTTACAGTACCGTATTTTTCGGACTATAAGGCGGGTATATATAAACGGGTCTATTGAGGTCCATTTTCATACTGGATTATAAGGCTCATTAAATGGGTGTTATTATGATTTTTTTTTCTACAAAACCCCAAAAGCAGTGAAGTTGTCACATTGTGTAAATGGTAAATAAAAACAGAATACAATTATTTGCAAATCCTTTTCAGCCTACATTCAATTGAATAGACTGCAAAGACAACATATTCAACGTCCGAACCGGAAAACTTAGTTACATCTGTAAGTGCAAGTTAAAACTATACTATGCAAAGCCAAAGCCATTTATCAACAACACCCAGAAACGCCGCCGGCTTCGCTGAGCCCGAGCTCACCTAAGATGGACTGATACAAAGTGGAAAAGTGTTCTTTGGTCTGACGAGTCCACATTTCAGATTGTTTTTGGAAACTGTGGACATTGTGTCCTCCAGACCAAAGAGGAAAAGAACCATCCGGACTGTTCTAGGCGCAAAGTTGAAAAGCCAGCATCTGTGATGGTATGGGGGTGTATTAGTGCCCAAGGCACGAGTAACTTACACATCTTTGAAGGCACCATTAATGCTGAAAGGTACATACAGGTTTTGGAGCAACATATGTTGCCACCCAAGCAACGTTATCATGGACGCCCCTGCTTATTTCAGCAAGACCATGCCAAGCCACGTGTTACAACAGCGTGGCTTTATAGTAAAAGAGTGCGGGTACTATAAGAACATCTGAGTCATTGTCCGAGGTAAACATGGTAGACTGTAGGAGCTTGCAGCTACACAACAGCTAAGCACACAATAGCACACAAGCTGCCCAAACGTAATAAATGTCTTTAATTCAGTGCTTCTAAATTATGTGTGGTAACTTGCTACGCCCCCCTCCCCCCCCAATAAGAAGAAAACATCCCTCACTCTCTGCCGTCACTATAAATAGTGATGTTTGTCTATAAAGTTGTTATAAGTACACCTCTGCATACCACGGTATCCGTATTACTAATAAATTAAAAATAATAATAATAATATAGATCAACCTATATCAAATCATAACTTTATTAACATTGGTTTTTAGGAACTGTAACAGTTAGTTCTGTAACAGAAAATATTTAAAGTGCATTAAAACCTCTAAAGGTTTAGTGGCCACATGTGTGGACAGCACCTTTTAGCTCTTATTTCCAAAATTGTGTACACTACTGAATTGGGGTCTTATGGCCACTTATGTGGACACTTATACTGCCATCTGGTGGTGTCAATGGAATTTTGAAAAAAAAGTGTAAAAATAAAAATTAGCATGTCACTACACATAAAGTACACGTTTGTGTACTTATGGACTAAGTACATCATATAAAAATATGATCTTTAGTTTTTATTCTAATTAGGGTCCAATAAGCCCAAATAGCAAAGAAAAATTTAAAAAAGCATGTAAACAAACAGTTTGGGCCTTAAGAGGTTAAATTTGCCTGAAATTATTGTTTTTTAAATTATTTAAACTATAATCTTTTTTATTTGTATTCATTTCTTTTTTTTTTACTGAAAAAATGTAGGAAATAAAATAAATAATACATTCAAA
>NC_084749.1:13011606-13044106 GCF_033978785.1 Entelurus aequoreus
CTGACCACCTGAGGGCACCACAGACTGTGGATGCTTTTAAAAAAGGCTTAAAAACCCTTCTTTTAAAAAAAAAGCCTTTTTTTAAGATATATGCATATTAGTTCTAGCTATTAGGCTGTTCTAGCTTTTATTTTTTTTAAATTTTTATTATCTTTTTATTTTTTTCAATACACTGTAGCACTTTGAGGTTGTTTAATAATAATACTAATAATAATAGATTTTATGTGTAAAAAGCACTTTACATTGAGCAAACAACCTCAAAGTGCTAAAGTGTATTGAAAAAAATAAATAATAAAAAGATAATAAAAATAAACACAAATAAAAACTAGAACAGCCTAATAGCTTGAACTAGTATGCATATATCTAGAAAAAATGCTTTTTTTTAAAAGAAGGGGTTTTAAGCCTTTTTTAAAAGCATCCACAGTCTGTTTACTCAATGTAAAGTGCATTTTACAAATAAAATCTATTATTATTATTATTATTGTTTTTCATTTTTGTTGCAACATTTAAAAATGAGCTGATTATTAAAAAAAAAACTGCTGTCCAGTTGTTTTGTTATCACATTTTTGACTCTCATTTGCAAGTATGACATTAAGTTGCATTTACAGTTGCAAGTCCAAGACATTAGATGGCAGTAGTGTATAGTTTATGGTGTGCTGGCTCGTCAGTTTGTCGTTGCGCCCTAAGAAGTGTTAATACTGTAAGTATTGCACTTATTACGTAGCAGCTGTTTGATTGCAACGTGCATCTTAGTTGTCGTTTTCCTTGACAAATTTGGAGGTGTTAAAATCGCCATGTAAAATCGCTAATGCTAATCGGTAGCGTGTCAATAGCAAAGCCAATGTATATTAGCGTCAAGCTAGCGCATTTTTGGAAATGTGGATCCTTACTTAACATAAGTGTGGAGGATGCCCTCTAGTGGGTTCTACAGACCACCACATACTGCCAGGAGAGCCCGGGATTCAGGGTATAACACTGTTTTATTGTCACATAATCGTGCCAGTCTTTTGCTTTCCAGCAAGGTGTCCGATTGCGTCCGTTTCTCGCTCGCTCTCTCTCACTCTCTCTCGCTCCCACTACAACTCCAACAACGTGTCTCATTCCGGCTGCTGCTAATAAAGGCGACAGGTGATTAGATAACAAGGCCCACCTGGGCCATCTACGCACCTGTCGCTGTCTTCGAGGCCGGTCCTGGCACACCCCGTTCCGCGGCAGGCCCGCAGGCCACGCCCCCCTCCACAATAAGTTTGGAGCGTTTTTTGATTACATTTCTTTGTTGGCATTGAAAATTGCAACAGTACGTAGAGGTGCTGCTGGAGTGATCGCCAAGTGCTGACGTCACGCGCCACCCGGGTACTGTAATGTGGCACCGTTGGATTTTATGTGAATCGGTGGCCGGTGGGACCGGCGGTATTCATTAGGTGCCAAAAAATCGGTACCCATCCCTCAGTATATATACACCAACCAAAAATATAAACGCAACACTTTTGTTTTTGCTCCCATTTTTCATGAGCTGAACTCAAAGATCTAAAACTTGTACTATACACACACAATACCTATTCCTCTCAAATATTGTTCACAAATCTGTCTAAAGCTGTGTTAATGAGCATTTCTACTTTGCCAAGATAATCCATCCCACCTCACAGGTGTGGTAATCAAGATGCTGATGAAACCGCATGACTATTGCGCAGGTGTGCCTTAGGGTGCCCACATTAAAAGGCCACTCTGAAATGTGCAGTTTTATCACACAGCACAATGCCACAGATGTCGCAAGTTTGACCCATGAGCCGTCTCCAAAGGCGTTTTAGAGAATTTGGCAGTACATCCAACCGGCCAAAGAACCGCAGACCACGTGTAACCACACCAGCCCAGGACCTCCACATCCAGCAGGTGCACCTCCATGATCGTCTGAGATGGGATTGTGCGGAAAATCTTAATTTCCCCTCGGGGATTAATAAAGTACTTCTGATTCTGACCAGCCACCCGCACAGCTGCTGCAACAATTGGTTTGTATAACCAAATAATTTCTGCACAAACTGAGAGAAAGAACTCATCTGCATATATATATATATATATATATATATATATATATATATATATATATATATATATATATATATATATATATATATATATAGTTACTTTACATGCAAATTTTGGACACCCCAAGTCCTTGGCAAGCAGATCTAAAAGTCCTAATCAAAGACTGAACAGGAAGATTTCTTACCAGGAGACATATGTCGCAAGTTTGACCCGTAAGCCGTCTCCAAAAGCGTTTTAAAGAATTTGGCAGTACATCCAACCGGCCAAAAAACCGCAGACCACGTGTAACCACACCAACAATTGGTTTGCATAACCAAATAATTTCTGCACAAACTGTGAGAAAGAAGCTCATCTGCATGCTCGTCGTCATATTTATATATATACTGTATATATACACTACCGTTCAAAAGTTTGGGGTCACATTGAAATGTCCTTATTTTTGAAGGAAAAGCACTGTACTTTTCAATGAAGATAACTTTAAACTAGTCTTAACTTTAAAGAAATACACTCTATACATTGCTAATGTGGTAAATGACTATTCTAGCTGCAAATGTCTGGTTTTTGGTGCAATATCTACATAGGTGTATAGAGGCCCATTTCCAGCAACTACCACTCCAGTGTTCTAATGGTACAATGTGTTTGCTCATTGGCTCAGAAGGCTAATTGATGATTAGAAAGCCCTTGTGCAATCATGTTCACACATCTGAAAACAGTTTAGCTCGTTACAGAAGCTACAAAACTGACCTTCCTTTGAGCAGATTGAGTTTCTGGAGCATCACATTTGTGGGGTCAATTAAACGCTCAAAATGGCCAGAAAAAGAGAACTTTCATCTGAAACTCCACAGTCTATTCTTGTTCTTAGAAATGAAGGCTATTCCACAAAATTGTTTGGGTGACCCCAAACTTTTGAACGTTAGTGTATATATATATATATATATATATATATATATATATATATATATATATATATATATATATATATATATATATATATATATATATATAGTTACTTTACATGCAGTCGGCTTTCGGCCAAAGATTCAACCCTATGCGGCCCCCAAGTCAAAAAGTTTGGACACCCCTTTAGAGGGCTTTAGAGGGTCCACTGTATGTTGACAAGGCTCACCAAGTCCTTGGCTAGCAGATCTAAAACTCCTAATAAATGACTAAACAGGAAGCTTTTTTATCAGGAGACAGTGTGTGGAGAAAGATCCAGCGGATAAAGGCTTAATATTAGGAAAACAATGGCTGCTATAGAAGGACGACAGAGGTCAGGCAGAAGAAAATAAGGTAGTCTTTGGTATCATGAAAGATGATCTGGATACAAGACATCCAATAACGGGGGGCTGAGGGGACATAAATTGGCTTGTTGTGCCGTTTGTTCTTTAGGATATGAAACTAGCTTAATTCTGCTTCATATAAAGAATCCCCAGCCTCTGAACCATTAGACCAACGACACAGTAGAAGAAAAAATAGGTCTAGTTGGGTTGGAATGAGCTCCAGAGAACTGGTACAGGTCTGATGTGTGTTGTGATTGTGTTCAGAGTGTGTAACCCTGAGCTGGACCGACAACTACCCACTAAGGCAAAAAGTGTGCTTCTCAGAAAACTCCCCCTTTTGCCCTGTTCCATTTTGTCAATCCGCGTTTTATTGCCAGTGACCGACGCCTCTGATAAGGTGCTCCCATGTCAAGAACTCCAAAGAGCCGCAGAGTGTTCAGACTGGAACTCCCAAACAAAACCAGGCGATTCGGCACAAAAGCCCAGCCGATGTAATCAGGGATCTGCCTTGTCTTTGTGTACTCGGCGAGCCGGTCAGCCAATGTAGGACGGAGCTGAGTAAGCCACGCGCAGATTTACAGACAAGTGGAGGAACTTTCGAATCAATTCTTTTGTTTTACCAGGAGTTAGCGGAGGTGTGGAGATCACTGTCGGCAGCTTGGGAGAGGACGGCAATGGCTAACCCACAGCACATCCATAAACACACAACTATCCACTAAAAAATATTTTCAAATATCCCGCGGCGCAATCGTTACCATTCTAATATTAGCATGCTAGCTTTTTTGCTAATTTTGCATATATGCACCTTTGCATCAAATATTTTTTTACTTGACGAATGATACGTCAACAAGCTAACGTTAGTATGCTAGCTATTTGTCAGGTTCAAACACTGATGACATCTATTAAACAAGACAAGAAGCAAAGAATTAAACAGAGACAGAATTCAATTTGGCTCAATTCGAGGAGAGACGCTTGGGCATCTGTACCCTTGAACAGTGTCATTACGCTCTGCCAAACCAAACGATTGCACGTCTCCTTCTTTTATTTGGACCTTTCCTGACCACATGGCCACAGCTGTTTCTAAAGGGACGGGGTCGCAAACAGTTCACAGAAAATGTCGTAAACAGTTCACAGAAAAGGTCGGTTAAAAAAAGAGGTCCGTAAAACAGTTCAAAAAGAGGTTCGTAAAATAGTTGAAAAAGGAGGTTCAAAAAGAGGTCGTCTGGAAATTGGGCAGATCCTGCCTTCTCGCCGCTTTGTAGACCTTGGGTTAAAACAATATATTTCTGTTGATTACAATACATGAAAGAAAACATAACACCTTCATTTTGCTTCCCCCCCTACACAGTGGAGTTTTACGGGCCTTCTTCTTGGTAGGTTTCAAAGACAGCTTTTGCTTCTCACCGGGCACTCAATGCAACACAAAGTTTTTGTGATAACTTAGAAACAATTATTCTAACACTATTTTTTTTTTTTGGTCTAATTTTGTAGGCATATTTTGGTAAAAAGTTTGATACAACACGGCCCAATATAACGCAAGATTCTATATAACGTGATCATGCCACGGACCCCGAATTTTTTGCACGATTATATCGCGGTGTGTTGGCCGGTAGACTGTGGTGTAGGACGAGCTAACGAGCTAAATCCGTTATGCGTCTCACCGTCCCTTGTATGCCGTTTCGGACTGCTACAAACTGGGCTAGTTAGCTCAATTCGGCAAACAGCGAGCGTGTCCACGGCATCTACCGATCAATCAATCGATATCCTTTATTTAACCAGGTAAAAACGCATTGAGATAATCTCTTTTCTAAGAGAGACCTGGCCAAGAGGGCAGCAAAAACAAAGTTACAGAAATACATATGAAAACAACAGAAAACAGGAAAAGTCAGACCCAACAATTAATAACAAATTACTTATATATACTGACATAAAAACAATGTCTAAAATAATTCAGTAAAAACAACTTAAAAACAAGTACAATGCCCAATGGAAACGGTTTCTCGATCCTTTAAAAAAGCCGGAAATTCCCCCTCAGGTAACCTTCCGATCATTTTGTAACTTATTCTAAGACCAAGGAGCAACATATCTGAAAGCTTTTTTTCCAAGAGTTGTGTTGGTTCTATGAACAAACATGCTAAGGACGTCCGTAGCGACTGGAGTCTCTCGACATAAAAGAACACAAGTAAGAGGGAACCAGCCCAAGAAGTGATTTATATATAAACACAACCATGGAGGAAATCTGCGTACTGATAACGATGGACAGTTCGCCTTTGCATATAAAGTGCAATGGTGGACAAGGTTGCCACAACCAGGAATAAAACGTAAGGCAAAGTGATATATAGTATCCATTAAAAAAAAAATAAGAGTCTAAAGTTACGAAGTTGTTTTGAGAAGGTTCACAGAAAGGGGGCTCTGCTAGCTTAGCTCTGCTAGCTTAGCAGCTAGCTAGCTGAAAGTGAAGCGATGAAACAAAGAGAAAATACTTTAAATACTACACTGCAAAAAGTCAGTGTTCAAAAACAAGAAAAAAAAATACAAAAATAGGGGTATTTTATTTGAACTAAGCAAAATTATCTGCCATTAGAACAAGAAAATTCGGCTTGTCAAGACTTTCCAAAACAAGTAAAATTAGCTAACCTCAATGAACCCAAAAACACCTTAAATAAGTATATTCTCACTAACAACAAGTGCACTTTTCTTAGCAGAAAAAAAAGAGACCGTTATGCTCAATATTCGGACAACCGGGGAGGGGGAGGGGTATTTGTATATATTTTTTTCATTATTTTTTTTTTTTCATAAAGAAATACAATAATGTGTGCTTACGGACTGTATCCCTGCAGACTGCATTGATATATATATATATATATATATATATATATATATATATATATATATATATATATATATATATATATATATATATATATATATATATATATATATATATATATATATATTGATATATAATGTATATATTGTGTTTTTTATGTTGATTCAATAAAAAAAACAAAAAAAAACAAAAACATTTTTTGTTTTTTTTGTTTTTAAATTTCTTGTGCGGCCCGGTACCAATCGGTCCGGCCCGGTGGTTGGGGACCACTGCTCTACAGTACACATGTATTTTGTCAAAGCTACAGAGGTTTCTTTTTTTTTTGCGAAAAAGCTAGTCAAAGATCATCTATATGACAGCACTCTCGTGTTTTTAAGAGTCTGCTGCAAAAATGTGAGTCTCTTACATGTTTTTTTTTTTTTTTAACTGAACCGGCAGGCCGCCGGTTGAATAGCCCACGTAATGAAATAGAGTGGACCTAAAATGGAACCTTGAGGAACACCACTAGTATAACTAAATAAGTTGAACAAAGGACTACACTGCAAAAAATCAGTGTTCAAAAAGAAGAAAAAAAATACAAAAATTAGGGGTATTTTATTTGAAATAAGCAAAATTATCTGCCAATAGAACAAGAAAATTTGGCTTGTCAAGACTTTCCAAAACAAGTAAAATTAGCTAACCTCAATGAACCCCAAAATACCTTAAAATAAGTATATTCTCACTAATAACAAGTGCACTTTTCTTGGTAGAAAACAAAAAAATGGACCGTTTTGCTCAATATCCGGACAACCAGTGTCCTCTACAGGAGACAAGTATGTTGTCAAAGTTACAGAGGTTTTTTTTTTTTTTTTGCGAAAAACCTAGTCAAAGATCATCTATATGACAGCACTCTCGTGTTTTTAAGAATCTGCTGCAAAAATGTGAGTATCTTACATGTTTTTTGTTTTTTTTTAACTGAACCTGCAGGCCACCGGTTGAATAGCCCACGTAATGAAATAGAGTGGACCTAAAATGGAACCTTGAGGAACACCACTAGTATAACTAAATAAGTTGAACAAAGGACTACACTGCAAAAAATCAGTGTTCAAAAAGAAGAAAAAAAATACAAAAATTAGGGGTATTTTATTTGAACTAAGCAAAATTATCTGCCAATAGAACAAGACAATTTGGCTTGTCAAGACTTTCCAAAACAAGTAAAATTAGCTAACCTCAATGAACCCCAAAATACCTTAAAATAAGTTTATTCTCACTAATAACAAGTGCACTTTTCTTGGTAGAAAACAAAAAAGTGGACCGTTTTGCTCAAAATCCGGACAACCAGTGTCCTCTACAGGAGACAAGTATTTTGTCAAAGTTACAGAGGTTGTTTTTTGTTTTTTTTGCGAAAAACCTAGTCCAAGATCATCTATATGACAGCACTCTCGTGTTTTTAAGAATCTGCTGCAAAAATGTGAGTCTCTTACATGTTTTTTTTTTTTTTTTTTTAACTGAACCTGCAGGCCACCGGTTGAATAGCCCACGAATTGAAATAGAGTGGACCTAAAATGGAACCTTGAGGAACACCACTAGTATAACTATATAAGTTGAACAAAGGACTACGCTGCAAAAAATCAGTGTTCAAAAACAAGAAAAAAAATTACAAAATGTAGGGGTATTTTATTTGAACTAAGCAAAATTTTCTGCCAATAGAACAAGAAAATTTGGCTTGTCAAGACTTTCCAAAACAAGTCAAATTAGCTAACCTCAATGAACCCAAAAATACCTTAAAGTAAGTATATTATCACTAATAACAAGTGCACTTTTCTTGGTAGAAAAAAAAAGAGACCTTTTTGCTCAATATGTTGAAAAATATTCTTAAATGAAGTAAATGCTAGTGCCATTATCTTGACATAATGATATGCGCTCGGCATCAGGATTTTTTCTTTCATGCTTGAAGTAAGAAATTATTAGTTTAAAAAAGTAGTTTTATACTTGTGAGTGTTGATGACACAGCTTTGCAACAGTTGATATTCTAGTTTCAAGCATGTTTTACTCAATATAGGTCATCAAATCTCAGCCACAAGCTGCAATATCTTACTGACATCATTTAGGACCAAAACCCTTAAAACAAGTAAAACACTCTGACATAAAATCTGCTTAGTGAGAAGAATGATCTTATCAGACAGAAAATAAGCAAATATCACCCTTATTTGAGATATTTCATCTTACTTAGATGTCAGTTTTTGCAGTGTATACTAGAAAATGTGTTGGAGAAGGACTAAAGAAGGCTATAACATTTTTAAAAGCACACACAATAGAAAGATAGCGTTCAGTTTTGACGACAAAGCAGTACGAATATTTACAGCCGAACCAACAGCAGCGTGAATATTTATTTTTTCTTTGTCGGAAGAAACTGTAATTTACCTAATAAAAATCTTACCAAAGAAAAATAACACAACATCTGCCCAGTGGTGTTCAAATGCTGTGATAGCATCTCCAGATTCTGCTGTAAACCAACCAGATCACTAAGAAAATTGCTCATAGCGGACGCCGCATAGATTAGTCGCCAATAATTGATGGTTAGCCCCAGAGTCCTTTGGTTCGAGCTTCCTCTTTGACCTGGCCGAGAATCGATGACATCGTATCGACATTAAGGGAGCAATTATTGATTAGAAGTCACAGACAGCATGCTTGAAACCTCCACACAAGTTCTCTCTGCAATCATCATTTCCTGGGGCCACGTGTATTAAGAGATGCGTGGATTTCCTCGTGAAACATGTCATACATTCAAATCCAGAGAACAGCATACGCAAGAAAAAATTCAGACAAAAAAATAAAATAAAATAATGGTCGGACATCAGGAAGAAGGTGAAGTAAAAGATGGATGTGGGGACCAGAGATAAAGTAGTGCTGCACCCCGTTTGAAAAGATAGTCGCTGCAATGGTACGTAAAACTTTAGAAGAGGTAGGTGACTCAAAGTACCCCCCAATATAAATAATTTATATTATATATAAATATAATTTCTGTAATTTACAACAAAATGTGTTCATACAGTAGCCTGCTCACAGCCAGATTAGAGTTTCATGTTTTGAATTTAAACATGCCAGCATGTCCAAAAGGATCTGAAACACTCTTGCTCGATGACTCAATTTATTATTATAACACAGGGAAAGAAGTTTACCAACATACGCATGGCACAACCACACCGGCTGGCCTTCGTTACACTAAGCCAGGGGTGTCCAAAATGCAGCCCGGGGGCCAATTGGGGCCCGCAGCTACAACACAAACAATACCCAGTTGTCGTCTGAACAAGCTGTTTTATTCACTACCTGACAGCTATGCTAAGTGATAACGGCTAGCCCCAGGGACGTACAAAGAATGTCGTAACATGCCGACCTGTACATATTGCAACATAAAAGGCACAGAACAGCTCCATTTCAAAAAGAGAGGTAAAACAAAAGTAGTGAACAGAAAAAAAACCTGATAAATAAATACAGTGACAGCGTCGGACAAGCAGAAATGCACAAGGCTATATTTGTTTACAGTGGAAGTCACTGCTAAGTCAGCACCTGCAGTGAGCGAACTCGTCCAAAAGATGGCTCCATTGCACACATAATAGGACACCTTTCCTATTACCGCAACACAACATAAACACTACAGAAACATTTTCCAAAATTCCTTGCAGCACCAACTCCTCCGGGACGCTACAATATAAACAAACGCCATTGGTGGATTTACACCTAACATCCACTGTAATGATAGCACGTACAATAGCGTATCTAGTCGATACTACTATGATTACATCAATATTTTTTAGCGTCACAAAATCTTATTTCGTTTTTTTAAATGTATAAATTGTTTATAAACTCAGGAAATATGTCCCTGGACACATGAGGACTTTGAATATGACCAATGTATGATCCTGTAACGACTTGGTATCGGATTAATACCCCAATTTGTGGTATCATCCAAAACTAATGTAAAGTATCAAACAACAGAAGAATAAGTGATTATTACATTTGAACAGACGTGTAGATAGAACATGTTGAAACAGAAAATAAGCAGATGTTAACAGTAAATGAACAAGTAGATTACTAATTCAGTTTCTACCACTTGTCCTTAATAATGTTGACAAAATAATGGAATGATAAAATAACAAATAAAAAATAAATAAATAAAATCTTCAAATTGAGTCTAACATGCTCACACAGTCATTCAGTTGGCCATTTGACGCGTTATGGACTCACCCTCACCATGAAATGAATCATATTCATATTGCACTAGAATGATAAATGACAATATGTTACTGCATATGTCCGCAGACTAAATTAGGAGCCTTTGTTTGTTTACACACTACTAAAAGACAAGTTGTCTAGTTTGTTCACTATTTTATTTAAGACTTAGACTTAGACTTTCTTTTTATTGTATTCTAATTTGAACTTTACAGCACAGATAAGAACGAAATTTCGTTACATAAGCTCATGGTAGTGCAGGATAAAAAAGCAATAAGGTGCATATATAAATAAATAAATATATATAAATAATACATACATATATATATAAAATAAATAAATATATATAAATAAATAAATAGATTACTGTACAGATAAATACATTGCACTTTTTCACATGCGTCCACGTTTATGGATGTATGTTATATTGTCTTTTTTTATTCCAGCGAGTTAATCCATTTTGGGGGGAGTTGAGGGGATAATTTAAAGGCCTACTAAAATGAATTTTTTTTTATTCAAACGGGGATAGCAGATCCATTCTATGTGTCATACTTGCTAATTTTGCGATTTTGCCATATTTTTGCTGACAGGATTTAGTAGAGAACATCGACGATAAATTTCGCAACTTTTGGTCGCTGATAAAAAAAAGTCTTGCCTGTACCGGAAGTAGCGTGACGTCACCGGAGGAAGGACTCCTCACATTTCCCCATTGTTTACACCAGCAGCGAGAGAGATTCGGACCGAAAAAGCGACGATTACCCCATTAATTTGAGCGAGGATGAAAGATTTGTGGATGAGGAATGTGAGAGTGAAGGACTAGAGAGGCAGTGCAGGACGTATCTTTTTTCGCTCTGACCATAACTTAGGTACAAGCTGGCTCATTGGATTCCACACTTTCTCCTTTTTCTATTGTGGATCACGGATTTGTATGTTAAACCACCTCGGATACTATATCCTCTTGAAAATGAGAGTCGAGAACGCGAAAAGGACATTCACAGTGACTTTTATCTCCACGACAATACATCGGCGAAGCTCTTTAGCTACGGAGCTAACGTGATAGCATCGGGCTTAAATGCAGATAGAAACAAAATAAATAAACCACCGACTGGAAGGATAGACAGAAGATCAACAATACTATTAAACCATGGACATGTAAATACACGGTTAATAATTTCCAGCTTGGCGAAGGTTAGCAATGCTGTTGCTAGCGACTCCATTGAAGCTAAATTAGCTACGGGACGGCGGCGGGCGTTGTAGCTTTCGACGACACCCCGGCCGCCATCAGAGTCGGAAAGAAACATATATTTCCCCAAAGTTACATACATGACATGCACATAGCGACACACACGTACGGGCAAGCGATCAAATGCTGTACTCACGGTAGCGCGTCTGCTATCCATCTCATTGCTGCAGCCAGCCGCTAATACACCGCTTCCCACCTACAACTTTCTTCTTTGCAGTCTCCATTGTTCATTAAACAAATTGCAAAAGATTCACCAACACAGATGTCCAGAATACTGTGGAATTTTGCGATGAAAACAGAGCTTTTTTGTATTGGATTCAATGGGTCCGAATACTTCCGTATCAACCATCGACGTCACGTACATATGTCATCATATCTAGACGTTTTCAACCGGAAGTGTGGCGGGAAATTTAAAATTGCACTTTATAAGTTAACCCGGCCGTATTGGCATGTGTTGCAATGTTAAGATTTCGTCATTGATATATAAACTATCAGACTGCGTGGTCGGTAGTAGTGGCTTTCAGTAGGCCTTTAATTATGATGATTTAAGGTCTAAATTGCAATAATAAACATATGTTTAATGTACCATAAGATTTTTCAGTAATATTGAGGTTGTTTTTAAACGTACTGCAACACTTTTAAAACATTGATGAGTCAAGAGTTCGTGCTATGAATACTCTGTGATAAAATGTTTTTTTTTTTAAATTTAGGATTGAGGTGAGAAGAATTCCTGGGTAGGACCACGAGTTTGAATGCACCGTTTTATATAGATTCAGCACAAAAAAAAAAAAAAAAAAAAAAAAAAAAAAAAAAAAAAAAAATCCCTCTGAGGTTTTTCTACTTTAGTTTCAAAATAAGGGTATTTTCATTCCAATTCATGACTTATCAGTTTGTGCTCTTTTTTTGGGGCTTCTCATCCTGACTCCAGCGCTCGTTTATAATCCACCTGGGGGTCTCCAACCTTATACTTTCATCCCTTTTTTTTTTTGGTTTTTTTGTTAGTCACGGGGCCTTCTATCTCGGGTAAGAGATGGAAAATGAAAGCGGGATTGACTGTAAGGCCTTTTTTTTTTTTTTTTTTCCCTCCCCAGAGACGTGGGGTGGAAAGTTAGAAAGAAGTAAAACATGTGGTGTCCACAAGTCCATCGACCCGTGTGTTATCCCGACAACAGGACTGGAGTATCAATAGACAAGACGTAAGGTTGAAAAGTTCAGCCATCTCTCCTTTGGACCTAATTAGAGCTGAAGGTCAGGAGATGCGTGCGTTCCTATCGGTTTATTGCTTTTATGGATTTAATGTGTGTGTGTGTATACTTCCAAGCTGTGGATACAGTTTGTCTTTTTTCCTCCCGCACCCAATTTCTAAAAAAGCTTTTGTATTCATATTTACAATACAACCCCCCCCCCAAACAAATTCAAATGGGCGTTATCTTCAAGTAACCAGGCGGCGAGAGACATATTAGAAAAGAAATGAAACAAAATGTTGTGTGACTAAAGCATTTTCTCCGCCGCAACTTTCCCATTTAAGCCGGTTTAATCAGGTATCGAAATGGAGCGCTGAACGCTTCTTTAAAGCCGAAAGCAGGCTGGACCGCCGCGCGGCGGGTAATTAAATGGAATAATAATTAGCCGCGTGCGGAGGAGGGAGAACGGGGAGCGAGGGCAACGGGTTTGGCGGCGAAGCGCCAACGCAAACCCGGGGGAAAAAAAAAGAAAAAAAAAAAGCGCCTGGTCGGGATTAAAACGAGCGAGATGTACTATATTGCCAAAACTATTTGGCCACCTGCCTTGACTCACATATGAACTTGAAGTGCCATCCCATTCCTAACCCATAGGGTTCAATATGATGTCAGTCCACCTTTTGCAGCTATTACAGCTTCAACTCTTCTGGCAAGGCTGTCCACAAGGTTGCAGAGTGTGTTTATAGGAATTTGCCAGCATTCTTCCAAAAGCGCATTAGTGAGGTCCAGAAGGCCTGGCTCTCTGTCTCCGTTCTAATTCATCCCAAAGGTGTTCTATCGGTCAGGACTCTGTGCAGGCCAGTCAAGTTCGTCCACACCAGACTCTGTCATCCATGTCTTTGTGGACCTTGCTTTGTGCACAATCATGTTGGGGCCCGTTGGGAGCATGGAATTGTCCATCAGTGGCCTAGTGGTTAGAGTGTCCGCCCTGAGATCGGTAGGTTGTGAGTTCAAACCCCGGCCGAGTCATACCAAAGACTATAAAAATGGGACCCATTATCTCCCTGCTTGGCACTCAGCATCAAGGGTTGGAATTGGGGGTTAAATCACCAAAAATTATTCCCGGGCGCGGCCACCGCTGCTGCTCACTTCTCCCCTCACCTCCCAGGGTGTGAACAAAGGGATGGGCCAAATGCAGAGGACAAATTTCCCCACACCTAGTGTGTGCGTGACAATCATTGGTACTTTAACTTTAACTAGCACCACACTAAAATGAACTTGATATCAAATAGGATAAGGCAACATCACACAGCAAACAACACACACACTCCTAATGCTACTACGAGAGAACAATGGACAACAAATCAATAATTAACTGGAACTAAGGGGCCAAGCCCAACTCCTGAAAAACAAGCCCACACCATAATTCCTCCTCCACCAAATTTCACACTCGGCACAATGCAGTCCGAAATGTAGCGTTCTCCTGGCAACCTCCAAACCCAGACTGGTCCATCTGATTGCCAGATGGAAAAGCGTGATTCATCACTCGTCACACATTGGACTTGGTGATGTATGGCTTAGACGCAGCTGCTCGGCCATGGAAACCCATTCCATGAAGCTCTCTGCGTACTGTACGTGGGCTAATTGGAAGGTCACATGAAGTTTGGAGCTCTGTAGCAACGGACTAAGCAGAAATACTTTGCACTATGCGCTTCAGCACCCGTTGACCCCTCTCTTGTCAGTTTATGTGGCCTACCACTTGGTGGCTGAGTTGCTGTTGTTCCCCAACTCTTCACTTTTCTTATGATAAAGTTGACTTTGGAATATTTAGGAGCGTGGACATTTCACGACTGGATTTGTTGCACAGGTGGCATCCTGTGACAGTCCCACGCTGGAAATCACTGAGAGCGGCCCATTCTTTCACAAATGTTTGTAGAAACAGTCTCCATGCCTGAGTGCTCGATTGTATACACCTGTGGATGGGGGGCCAAATACTTTTGGCAATATACTGTATGTCGAATCGCGTTCGGCAAAGTAGGACAGGAGGATTAGAAATGTCATAGTGCACAGGTGTCAAACTCAAAATGCTAATTAATACTTACAGTATTAACACTTTTTAGGGCACAACAAAGCACACAATATGAACAATACAGTACTGCCATGTAACATTTAAATGTGGTGTTGATATTGTGACGCTGTCAAAAGCACTCAACTAGAGATGTCCGATAATATCGGCCGATAAATGCTTTAAAATGTAATATCGGAAATTATCGGTATCGTTTTTTTAATTATCGGTATCGTTTTTTAAATTTTTTATTTATTTATTTATTTAAAAAAAAAAAATTAAATCAACATAAAAAACACAAGATGCACTTACAATTAGTGCACCAACCCAAAAAACTCCCTCCCCCATTCACACTCATTCACACAAAAGGGTTGTTTCTTTCTGTTATTAATATTGTGGTTCCTACATTATATATCAATATATATCAATACAGTCTGCAAGGGATACAGTCCGTAAGCACACATGATTGTGCGTGCTGCTGCTCCACTAATAGTACTAACCTTTAACAGTTAATTTTACTAATTTTCATTAAGTAGTAGTTTCTATGTAACTGCTTTTGTATTGTTTTACTTCCTTTTTTATTCAAGAAAAAGTTTTACATTTATTTATCTTATTTTATTTTATTAATTTTTTAAAAAAGGACCTTATCTTCACCATACCTGGTTGTCCAAATTAGGCATAATAATGTGTTAATTCCACGACTGTATAAATATCGGTATCGGTTGATATCGGTATCGGTAATTAAGAGTTGGACAATATCGGAATATCGGCAAAAAAGCCATTATCGGACATCCCTACTTATAGTATTAACACTTTTTAGGGCACAACAAAGCACACAATATGAACAATACAGTACTGCCATCTAACATTTAAATATGGCGTTGATATTGTGACGCTGTCAAAAGCACTCGACTAGAGATGTCCGATAATATCGGCCGATAAATGCTTTAAAATGTAATATCGGAAATTATCGGTATCGTTTTTTTTTTATTATCGGTATCGTTTTTTTTTTTTTTTTTTAATTAAATCAACATAAACAACACAAGATACACTTACATTTAGTGCACCAACCCAAAAAACCTCCCTCCCCTATTTACACTCATTCACACAAAAGGGTTGTTTCTTTCTGTTATTAATATTCTGGTTCCTACATTATATATCAATATATATCAATACAGTCTGCAAGGGATACAGTCCGTAAGCACACATGATTGTGCGTGCTGCTGGTCCACTAATAGTACTAACCTTTAACAGTTAATTTTACTCATTTTCTTTAATTACTAGTTTCTATGTAACTGTTTTTGTATTGTTTTACTTCCTTTTTTATTCAAGAAAAAGTTTTACATTTATTTATCTTATTTTATTTTATGAATTTTTTAAAAAAGGACCTTATTTTCACCATACCTGGTTGTCCAAATTAGGCATAATAATGTGTTAATTCCACGACTGTATAAATATCGGTATCGGTTGATAGCGGTATCGGTAATTAAGAGTTGGACAATATCGGAATATCGGCAAAAAAGCCATTATCGGACATCCCTACTTATAGTATTAACACTTTTTAGGGCACAACAAAGCACACAATATGAACAATACAGTACTGCCGTCTAACATTTAAATATGGTGTTGATATTGTGACGCTGTCAAAAGCACTCAACTAGAGATGTCCGATAATATCGACCGATAAATGCTTTAAAATGTAATATCGGAAATTATTGGTATCGTTTTTTTATTATCGGTATCGTTTTTGTTTTTGTTTTTTTAATTAAATCAACATAAAAAACACAAGATACACTTAGAATTAGTGCACCAACCCAAAAAACCTCCCTCCCCCATTTACACTCATTCACACAAAAGGGTTGTTTCTTTCTGTTATTAATATTCTGGTTCCTACATTATATATCAATATATATATCAATACAGTCTGCAAGGGATACAGTCCGTAAGCACACATGATTGTGCGTGCTGCTGGTCCACTAATAGTACTAACCTTTAACAGTTAATTTTACTCATTTTCATTAAGTACTAGTTTCTATGTAACTGTTTTTGTATTGTTTTACTTCCTTTTTATTCAAGAAAAAGTTTTACATTTATTTATCTTATTTTATTTTATGAATTTTTTTAAAAAGGACCTTATCTTCACCATACCTGGTTGTCCAAATTAGGCATAATAATGTGTTAATTCCACGACTGTATATATATCGGTATCGGTTGATATCGGTATCGGTAATTAAGAGTTGGACAATATCGGAATATTGGCAAAAAAGCCATTATCGGACATCCCTACTTACAGTATTAACACTTTTTAGGGCACAACAAAGCACACAATATGAACAATACAGTACTGCCATGTAACATTTAAATATGGCGTTGATATTGTGACGCTGTCAAAAGCACTCAACTAGAGATGTCCGATAATATCGACCGATAAATGCTTTAAAATGTAATATCGGAAATTATCGGTATCGTTTTTTTTATTATCGGTATCGTATTTTTTTTATTTTTTATTATTAAATCAACATAAAAAACAGAAGATACACTTACATTTAGTGCACCAACCCAAAAAAACCTCCCTCCCCCATTTACACTCATTCACACAAAAGGGTTGTTTCTTTCTGTTATTAATATTGTGGTTCCTACATTATATATCAATATATATCAATACAGTCTGCAAGGGATACAGTCCGTAAGCACACATGATTGTGCGTGCTGCTGGTCCACTAATAGTACTAACCTTAAACAGTTAATTTTACTCATTTTCATTAATTACTAGTTTCTATGTAACTGTTTTTATATTGTTTTACTTTCTTTTTTATTCAAGAAAAAGTTTTAAATTTATTTATCTTATTTTATTTTATTAATTTTTTTAAAAAGGACCTTATCTTCACCATACCTGGTTGTCCAAATTAGGCATAATAATGTGTTAATTCCACGACGGTATATATCAATATCGGTTGATATTGGTAATTAAGAGTTGGACAATATCGGAACATCGGCAAAAAAGCCATTATCGGACATCCCTACTTACAGTATTAACACTTTTTAGGGCACAACAAAGCACACAATATATTTAAATATGGCGTTGATATTGTGACGCTGTCAAAAAGCACTCACCATTAATACATGTAAACATTTACAGTTAATACATGCGATCGTATCAGTCAAGCTCAGTATGGGAACATTGCTAACGGTATTTTTTTATTTTATTTAAAGATAAATTTAAAAAAATAACAATTGGCGCAAAAATGGTGCAACGTACCCAAAAAAGATTAACTCCAGGGTCTTTGCCGTATTGTTGGCCTCTGTTTTTATTAATTATTTCTGACCAGTCGGGCATCTCTACTGAAGAGTCACAATCATTAAAATGATTATTTTGAAACATGTAAATGCTCGGAATGTTTTTATCAGGCAACAATGACGCCGCTGCCATTATAGCCACGGCGTCGGCCTCCTGGGCTAAAAAAAGGAGCGAGCAAAACGGCAAAGTGGCGCACCTGTAATCACCTCAGACACATCCGGGCTCAGGCTCCGGCTTTCCATTTCCCGGGCTTTCAATTTGTTTTCACAGCAGTTTTTTGAGCAAATTGAATTTGTTAATTAAAGCAGCAAAATGAAATGCTGAGCATTATTGACGAGATGCTAATTGGGTTAGTGTGGAAATTAGACACGGGGAAGGGGGGGGGGGGGGGGGGGCTAATGAGAGGGTTGCGGGGGAAGAGAGGGCGTTTTGGGGTTTGACGAGGACAAATCGCATTACGGAGCAGAGCAGGAAAAAGGCGACATGCCAAGTGGCTCCTTTGCGGCGATACGGTCGCTCCTTATTCCCCAGGGAGCGCTGGGAAGTATCGTTCACAGTCTGGGGGCCACAAACGGTAGGCACAGGCCTCCAACGCGGCGGACACGGCCCGCTCGTGCAGACGGGTGTCTGGGAGATGGAACATTTCGAGTGTACATACATAAAAAAGATAAACAAAACAAAAAAAAAGTCGATCTAGGACTGGGCTCTTGGGGGGGGGGATCCAGACTGAGGCCAAGAAAAAAAACTCGATAGTCAAGAGCACATAAACATGTTAAAAAGGATCTGAAAGACTCTTGTTTGATGACTCAATTTATTATTACAACACAGGGTGGCGTGGTTGGGCGTGAGGTTTAAAATACTCCATAGCCAAGAGCACATAAACATGTTACACAGAGTCCACAAAGCTGATCGTTCATTTTGAGATGGAAAAAAGATCAACTAAAAAAAAAGTCGATTTAGGACTTGGCTCTTGGGGGGATCCAGACTGAGGCCAAGAAAAAAAAACTCGATAGTCAAGAGCACATAAACATGTTACACAGAATCCACAAAACTGGCAACAGATCATTCATTTTGAGGTACAAATAATTTGGATTAACCGGTTTAACTTGTATCATGGCTGCATCTCTCCAGGCCTGTGTGAGCGACCGGAAGAAAACCTCTGACTGGCTCTGATTTACTCGGGAGAATTCAGTTGACACCGTCTGTTTGTAAAACGCCCAAACTTTTTCTTGTTTGGACATTTTGTCCAGAAAAAGACTCTTGTTTGATGACTCAATTTATTATCATAACCCAGGGTGGCGTGGTTGGGAGTGAAGTTTAAAAAACTCGATAGCCAAGAGCACATAAACATGTTACACAGAGTCCACAAAACTGATCGTTCATTTTGAGGTACAAGTATTTTGGATCAACCGGTTTAACTTGTATCATGGCTGCCTCTCCACAGGCCTGTGTGAGCGACCGGAAGAAAACCTCTGACTGGCTCTGAAGTCGGTTGATGGCGTCTGTTGGTAAAACGACCAAACTTTTTCTTGTTTGTATTATATTATATTATAAAAATATATTTAAAAATATGACTGTGGCCAAAAGAGACGAGGGTACCGGAGATAAAGTAGTGCTGCACCGGTTTGAAAAGATAGTTGCTGCAATGATATGCAAAACTTTAGAAGAGGTGGGTGACTCAAGGTACCCCCAATATAAATAATGTATATTACATATAAATATAATTTGTGTAATTTATAACAAAATGTGTTTATACAGTAGCCAGCTCACAGCCATATTAGAGTTTCATGTTTTAAATTTGAATGTAAACATATCCAAAATGATCTGACTCTTGTTTGATGACTCAATTTATTATTATAACACAGGGCGGCGTGGTTGGGAGTGAGGTTTAAAAAACTCGATAGCCAAAAGCACATAAACATGTTACACAGAGTCCACAAAACTGATCGTTCATTTTGAGATGGAAAAAAGATTAACTAAAAAAAAAAGTGGATTTAGGACTTGGCTCTTGGGGGGATCCAGACTGAGGCCAAGTAAAAAAAAACTCGATAGTCAAGAACACATAAACATGTTACACAGAATCCACAAAACTGGCAAAAGATCATTAATTTTGAGGTACAAATATTGTGGATTAACCGGTTTAACTTGTATCATGACTGCATCTCCCCAGGCCTGTGTGAGCGACCGGAAGAAAACCTCTGACTGGCTCTGATTTACTCGGGAGAATTCAGTTGACACCGTCTGTTTGTAAAACGCCCAAACTTTTTCTTGTTTGGACATTTTGTCCAGAAAAAAGACTCTTGTTTGATGACTCAATTTATTATCATAACCCAGGGTGGCGTGGTTGGGAGTGAGGTTTAAAAAACTTGATAGCCAAGAGCACATAAACATGTTACACAGAGTCCACAAAACTGATCGTTCATTTTGAGGTACAAATATTTTGGATCAACCGGTTTAACTTGTATCATGGCTGCCTCTCCACAGGCCTGTGTGAGCGACCGGAAGAAAACCTCTGACTGGCTCTGAAGTCGGTTGACGGCGTCTGTTGGTTAAACGACCAAACTTTTTCTTGTTCCGACATTTTTGTCCAGAGAAACAATGTTATATTCCGGTCAACATGTTCACTAAATGGTAGGTTGGTAGTTCCAAATCCACCATGGCGGGTCATTGTTAAGCCAATAAATGTTATGTTTGGTAATTCCCTGCTGATATTCCCTGGTGTGCTCATACATTATTGCTGCATCACACACAACGGAGTATTAAAGCTTAATTATCTCCCGGAGTCCTTGGAGCTTTGCTGGGCTCACAACTAAGAGCAGTACGTCCCCCTGCAGGCACGTGGGCCCACTGCACCACTAATGAGCTAGGATCCACCAGGATCCTCCAGACCCTCGCGGGTGGACCGACAGAGGTGGCAGGACTGCGGGATAAAAGCGAGGAAGAGAGGCCTGAAGACTTGGACAAAGACAAACAGGAGGATGTGTGTTTTTGCAGCACAGTGGGAGAGGACGGGGTAATAGTCTGTGCAGCCGCCGAATTAGGGGCTGATTATGGCGCTAATTACAGACTGGGACTTCATTGATAAGGTGCACGACAGGCTGGAATGGGCGGCGTAATGTCGCGAGCGGGGAGCGTTTTGTTCCGATAACTGCGACGCTCGAAACATCACCAATAGGGATGGAAATTGGTAAGATTTTTCCGGTCCGATTCTGAGTCCGATTCTCAGAATCCACATACACATACATATATATATATATATATATATATATATATATATATATATATATATATATATATATATATATATATATATATATATATATATATATATATAAATATACAGCAATTACACTAAGAAGGTATTTTATTGTTTGTGCTAGGGCCCCATCTTTTGGATGAGTTCGCTCATTGCAGGCGCTGCAGTGTCCTTCCATTTACCTGTGGGAGTGCTTCCAACCGGAAGTACAAGGGTCGTTGAGTCTTCTAGGCCAGTGGTCCCCAACCACCGATTGGTACCGGGCCGCACAAGAATTTAAAAAAAAAAAATATATATATTTTTTTTTAATGAAATCAACATAAAAAACACAATATATACATTCTATATCAATATAGATCAATACGGTCTGCAGGGATACAGTCCGTAAGCACACATGATTGTATTTATTTATGTAAAAAAAAAAAAATACAATTTATTTTTTTTATTTTTTTTAAATACACCCCCCCCCCCACCCCACCGGTCCGTGGGACACATTTTCAAACATTGACCGGTCCGCAGCTACAAAAAGGTTGGGGACCACTGTTCTAGCCATCCATAGCATTTCTACTTTGTATGGATTCTTCATTCATCACCCCAAAGCATACTTGCCAACCTTGAGACTTCCAAGGGCGGCGTGGTTATTTACAGCTAGAATTCACCAACTCGAGTATTTCATATATATTTCATATATATATATATATATATATATATATATATATATATATATATATATATATATATATATATATATATATATATATATATATATATATATATATATTTATATTTATATTTATATTTATATATTTCATATATATATATATATATATATATATATATATATATATATATATATATGTATATATATATATATATATATATATATATATATATATATATATATATATATATATATATATATATATATATATATATATGTATGAAATACTTTACTTTCAGTGAATTCTAGCTATATATATATATTTTTTTAAATTTATTTTATTTACATAGAAAAAAAAATAAATACTTGAATTTCAGTGTTCCAGTGGCTATCCATTAGATGGCAGTATTGTCCTGTTTAACTTCTCCGTTCATGATGAGTATATCATTTCGGCCGCCATGTCTGTAATTTCCTCGTTCTTCTGCTTCGTCTCCTTGTTGTGTGCGCAGTTGTGCACTCTATAAAAGCCCTCGATGTTACGACGTCTTTGGGCAGGCAAGCTGTTTATTTTGTGGGAAAGCGGACGTGAGAACAGGCTGTCCCCACTCAGTCTCAGGTCCGCATTGAGCTGGAGGGGGCGTGGCCTCCAGCTCCGGCTGAATACCGGGAGTTTGTCGGGAGAAAATCTCTGCCGGGAGGTTGTCGGGAGAGGCGCTGAATATCGGGATTCTCCCGCGAAAAACGGGAGGGTTGGCAAGTATGCCCCAAAGCAACGTTTTTAAAGTTTTACAATCTAACTAAAACTACTCATACTTACTAAACCGTCCCATGTGTGTCGTAACGTAGTGAAGTTAGCGTCGTGAGCATTAGCCAATATGCTAACACATTTTAGCCAAAGTCAGCCAGCTAAACTTTGTCTACATCAATTCAAGTACGTTTTAAAGGCCTACTGAAACCCACTACTACCGACCACGCAGTCTGATAGTTTATATATCAATGATGAAATCTTAACATTATAACACATGCCAATACGGCCGGGTTAACTTATAAAGTGACGTTTTAAATTTGCCGCTAAACTTCCGGTTCGAAACGCCTCTGAGGATGACGTATGCGCGTGACGTAGACCGGCGAACACGGGTATGCCTTCCACATTGAAGACAATACGAAAAAGCTCTGTTTTCATTTAATAATTCCACAGTATTCTGGACATCTGTGTTCGTGAATCTGTTTCAATCATGTTCATTGCATTATGGAGAAGGAAGCTGAGCAAGCAAAGAAGAAAGTTGTCGGTGCGAAATGGACGTATTTTTCGAACGTAGTCAGCAACAACAGTACACAGCCGGCGCTTCTTTGTTTACATTCCCGAAAGATGCAGTCAAGATGGAAGAACTCGGATAACAGAGACTCTAACCAGGAGGGCTTTTGACTTGGATACACAGACGCCTGTAGAGAACTGGGACAACACAGACTCTTACCAGGATTACTTTGATTTGGATGACAAAGACGCAGACGTGCTACTGTGAGTATGCAGCTTTGGCTTTTTTTTGCGTATGTACGTAACTTTTTTTAAATATATAAGCTTTATGAACCTTGGGTTAGGTGAACGGTCTTTTTGGGCTGAGTGATTGTGTGTGTTGATCAGGTGTTTGAATTGTATTGGCGTGTTCTATGGAGCTAGGAGCTAGCAGAGGAGCTAGGAGCTAGCATAACAAACACGCAGGTGTTTTTATGCAGGATTAATTTGTGGCATATTAAATATAAGCCTGGTTGTGTTGTGGCTAATAGAGTATATATATGTCTTGTGTTTATTTACTGTTGTAGTCATTCCCAGCTGAATATCAGGTCACCCCCGGCTCTCACAGCATCTTCCCTATCTGAATAGCTTCAACTCCCCACTAGTCCTTCACTTGCACTTTACTCATCCACAAATCTTTCATCCTCGCTCAAATTAATGGGGAAATTGTCGCTTTCTCGGTCCGAATCTCTCTCACTTCATGCGGCCATCATTGTAAACAATAGGGAACTTTGCGTATATGTTCAACTGACTACGTCATGCTACTTCCGGTAGGTGCAAGCCTTTTTTTTATCAGATACCAAAAGTTGCAATCTTTATCGTCGTTGTTCTATACTAAATCCTTTCAGCAAAAATATGGCAATATCGCGAAATGATCAAGTATGACACATAGAATAGATCTGCTATCCCCGTTTAAATAAAAAAAAATCATTTCAGTAGGCCTTTAAAGCGGCGTCAATTTGCAAGGCTGTAAAAAAACAACAATACTTTAGCAAATGCAAAACGCGCGCGGCTAGGTTTTTAACCGTAAAATCTACATCTTTGTTTTTCTGCAGTGTGTGGGGGCATGAAAGAAACTTTTTGAGCAGCTCTGTCTAAATCCAAGTTGTGACAGAGTTTCAAGTACATCACACAATCCTTGTGCATCAACACCGGGCTCCCCTCACAGCTTATATTTCCTGCTCCTATTATGCACGCTCATTAATTTGTTATTGGATAAGGTGTTAGCTGAACACAGCATTTCCACGTTGATGGCTAGGAGGCGTATTGTTGTTAATAAAGTGCAAATGAAATTTGGATAAAAACAGAAAGTGCAAGCCTGGCATTTTTTTCTCTAAAACTTGCACATACACCTGGTAGTCTCTCTACTTTGTATGTTGGTTTTAGAATAGTTCTTAACACAAACTGATCTGGTGAACCAAAGTTAGGGTTGGGCATCGTTTGGATTCGGACGATGCCGTTTCAGATTCTGGATTCTCGTTTGCCAACGATTTGTCATTTTTAGTATTTTAAGAGACACAAGCAGACATGTACACTTCTCACAGGAATACACTATTTTGCCAAAAGTATTTGGCCACCTGCCTTGACTCACATATGAACTTGAAGTGCCATCCCCTTCCTAACCCATAGGGTTCAATATGATGTCGGTCCACGCCCAACTCCTGAAAAACAACCCCACAGCATAATTCCTCCTCCACCAAATTCACATTCGGCAATACTACCCCGCCTCCCGACACACAAAAAAAAAATCAAAGTGGAATATTTGTGGTGAGGTAATTGGAGCCTTAAAGGCCTACTGAAAGCCACTACTACCGACCACGCAGTCTGATAGTTTATATATCAATGATGAAATCTTAACATTGCGGCCGGGTTAGATTAGTAAAGTGCAATTTTAAATTTTCCGCGAAATATCCTGCTGAAAACGTCTCGGTATGATGACGTCTGCGCGTGACGTCACGGATTGTAGCGGACATTTTGGGACACCCTTGTGGCCAGCTATTAAGTCGTCTGTTTTCATCGCAAAATTCCACAGTATTCTGGACATCTGTGTTGGTGAATCTTTTGCAATTTTTTTAATGAACAATGAAGACAGCAAAGAAGAAAGCTGTAGGTGGGAAGCGGTGTATTAGCGGCCGGCTGCAGCAACACAAACACGTAGCCGGTGTTTCATTGTTTACATTCCCGAAATATGACAGTCAAGCTTTACCATTGGCCTGTGGAGAACTGGGACAACAGTAGGGATGATGTTCGAAACCGGTTCTCCCGGTTGTTCGATAAGAAAAGAACCGTTCGATAAGAAAATAACCGATTCAGTGGACTCAAATCCCTTTTTGAGAACCGGTTCCCGTTATCGAGGCCACTATAGTAAAGAAAAATAGTTGGTTCTTTATTCGAATCCCTGGGAACGAATCCCGTCCCACAAGAAATGCCCTGTGGGACATCACAGTAAATGACGTAGCTCAGTCATTAGACTGAGCTACGTCATTTCCTGTGATGTCACACAAGCAGCAAAAATAATGGACCGGAAAAAACGCCTCAAGACATGGCTATTCACCTATAGTGATCACAGAGACAGGTTGTTTTTGTGTTGCTGTATATATTTGTTTTTCTGAAAAGTCCCACTTAATATACTTTGGGTAACAACAGTCAATATTTATTTTATTTTATTTTTTTAGGGGGGTAACAGTCATTATTTATTTATTTATTTTATTTTATTTTTTTCTTATAAAATAAAAGTGAGCTTTTGTTAAACCAAATATTGTGTTTTTTTCCATATACAACAACCTATCTGGGTTTGATAAGACAATCGATAAGGAATCGGTTCGATAAGAGGATTCGATAATGGGCTCGACCTCGATAATTTCTTATCAAACATCATCCCTAGACAACAGAGACTCTTACCAGGAGGACTTTGAGTTGGATACGCATGCTTGTGAAGAACTGGGACAACAGAGACTCTTACCAGGAGGACTTTGAGTTGGATACACAGACGCGGTACCGTGAGTACGCAGCTGCGGCTTCCAAACATTTGATCGCTTGCCCGTACGTGCGTGCCGCTATGTGCATGTCACGTACGTAACTTTGGGGAAATATATGTGCTGTATGAACTTTGCGGAGGTGAACGGTACTTTGGGCTGTGGGATTGAGTGTGTTGTGCGGGTGTTTGAGTTGTATTGGCGGGTTATATGGACAGGAAGGGGGAGGTGTTTGTTATGCGGGATTAATTTGTGGCATATTAAATATAAGCCTGGTTGTGTTGTGGCTAATAGAGTATATATATGTCTTGTGTTTATTTACTGTTGTAGTCATTCCCAGCTGAATATCAGGTCCCACCCGCCTCTCACAGCATCTTCCCTATCTGAATCGCTTCCACTGCCCTCTAATCCTTCACTCTCACTTTCCTCATCCACAAATCTTTCATCCTCCCTCAAATTAATGGGGAAATCGTCGCTTTCTCGGTCCGAATCGCTCTCACTTCTGGCCGCCATCACTGTAAACAATAGGGAACTTTGGGGAAATGTTCAACTGACTACGTCACGCTACTTCCGGCAGGGGCAAGGCTTTTTTTTTATCAGAGACCAAAAGTTGCGAACTTTATCGTCGATGTTCTATACTAAATCCTTTCAGCAAAAATATGGCAATATCGCGAAATGATCAAGTATGACACATAGAATGGATCTGCTATCCCCGTTTAAATAAAAAAATTTCATTTCAGTAGGCCTTTAAAAGAAATGCAGTTTATTAACAGAAATTGAGTATTATTGACTTAGAGCAGGAGTGTCTAAACTTTTTTCCACTGAGGGCCACACACTAAAATAATCAAAGCATGTGGGGGCCGTTTTGATATTTTTCATTTTCAAAACCAATACAATATGTAAAAATTTTTTGTTTAACATTCAGGGTTCCCCTCAAGTTTGTCTCGGCGACCTGGATCTCAATAAATAATTTGAAAAAACAAGTAATTTGTATTCATTTATTTATTTTTTCGATCCAATCAACCTTTTAAATGTCTAGCTCAACTTCAGGTCTAAATGCCTGTATTAAGTTTTTTTTTTTGCCCTATTTGTTAAAGATAACCCTGTTTTTTCAGAGTAAAAACTCTAAATATGCAATATTACCCCCCATCCCCAACACAAAAAGAAATCAAAGTGGAATATTTGTGGTGAAGTAATTGGAGCCTTAAATAGAACAATAATTCATAAAATGTGTTGAGCAATGACATTTAAAAACACAATCCACTACAATTCTTATGGATCCAAAAGGTCAAAAATAACTCACTTTTTTTTTTTTACTTTCAACACTTCAACTTCAGATCTATCAATCCACTACTATTGTTTTTTTTTTCATGTTTTGTTTTGTTGTACACTCTTTTGTCAAAGAAAACTATGTTTCTATAAGGCAAATACACAAAATATGCAATATTTTCACGAAAAAATATTTAAAAGTGGAATATTTGACGTGAAGTAATTGGAGCTTTGGATAGGTCAATAATTCATAATAACATAGATTTTGATTAATAATTACTTTTTTGAGCAATGACAGTTTTTAAAAAAAATAACTCCCTTAATGGCAGTTTTTTGTTATTATAGTCAACACTGCAGCTTTTTTTTGTTACATTTTACCTGTTTGCTCTTTTATTTCACTTTTTTAATGTTTTTGTTTGTTTGTTTTTTTAATATTACTTTTCGAGTGTGCTAAAATTAGCTCCGGTCCACACTTCGGACACCCCTGACCTAGGGTAACCACTCTACGTAGATACGTACATAGTAGGGGTGTCAAAAAAAATAAATATTTTTTTAGAATTAATCGGGATTTTTTCTTGTAAGGATTCTTAATCGTTTTGAACAACTTGTACATGCCTTTATTACCAGTAGGCTAGACTATTGTAATGGTCTCCTTGCAGGTCTTCCCAAAAAAACTGTCAGGCAGCTACAGCTTGTTCAGAACGCTGCTGCTAGAGTTCTAACAAAGACCAAAAAATGTGAGCAAATTACACCAATTCTTAAATCCTTACATTGGCTGCCTGTACATCACAGAATTGATTTCAAAATCCTCCTGCTCACATATAAATCACTACATGGTCTAGGGCCCAAGTATATCACTGATATGCTCCCACTATATAAGCCCTCTAGATCACTAAGATCTTCTTAGACCAATCTGTTAGCGGTTCCCAGAGTAAACTCAAATCAAGGGAGAGCATCATTCAGTCACTATGCAACAAATAGCTGGAATAAACTTCCTGAAGATGTCAGACTCTCCCCAACTCTGACTACTTTTAAAACTAGACTGAAGACTTTTATGTTCACCTTAGCTTTCAGCTAAATCTTTTAATCTTTTAACTTTTAACGTCCGCACTGTTTTTATTTTTCTTGTCTGCATTTTGATTTTGCTTTTATTTTCTTTCATTTCACTTTGTTGTCTGTGAAGCACTTTGAGTCTGCCTTGTGTATGAAAAGCGCTATACACATAAAGTTGCCTTGCCTTGCCTTGAATCGAGAATTGAATCTGAATCAAATGGTTACCCCTAAGATTAAAATAGAATCAAACCGTGTGGTACACAAAGATTCACAGCCATAACAGTTAGCTCCTAGCTACCTCTGGGGCAGCTAATTCTTCCGGTAGGTGGGCTGGGTTTTAAAAAAATAGGAATTGGAGTTTAAAAATGTGGACGGTTCCAGGAGAATCGGAAAGCAAGACCTGGTCCCGATCGATGCCCAAGCCTAACCAGAGTGCAGTCTTTGGTAAGGTCGTCGCCCATGACCACCTTGACAAGCTGACTCAAGGCACCGTGTGGTATTTCTACAAGATTTCAATTCGGAACACTCGTCTTCCATGATAACGCGTTTGGAAAGGCCGCGTTCGAATCCGATTCGCGGTCCCCCATTAGCGAATACTCTCATCCAAGAGAGTGCACTTGGCATTGCGCATCAACCTGAAAAGGGGATTGAATTGTTCGGAACCACAGTCTTTCATGCTGCCAGTGAACACATCTATCTTGTTCAGAACAATTTGCGCCCGTGTGTTTGGCAATCATAAAAAGGATACATTTGCAGGAGATATGAGAGCTGTTCTTTTGAGAGAGCTGATTACAGCCGGCACCATCTGCGTGGAGCACACAGCTGCCTGCCTCATCAGCATACCCAATATTCCAATGGAGGGGCCCTAAGTACCTGGCAAACCCAAGTAGATAGATAACAAAGAGCCTATTAAATAACGGACAGAGTGGCTCTAGGAGGTAGTAGTGTGGTGGTGGTGGTGTGTGCTGGGAATTAGTCTTTTAGCTCATCACACACTCAGAGATGAGATAGCCCTGAGTTCTAATTAAAATCCTCACAGCCGCGGAAGGTGGTAATTTTGATCTTCGGACGAGCGCTAAGTTTAATGCGGAAAGGTTGTCCAAGACAAACCGAGCGCCCCTCGCTCACTCTCGCCACGTCTCCGTCCAAATCAATGCTATCGGTCCAACCCGGGCAGCCGCTCCTTGCCCTTGTCTTGCCCTCCCAGTCGCAAGTGATTCACCAAACATCCCACGGAGGTGACGGAGATGGAGAACAAAGCAGGAAGGTGAACACTTTTAGATGCTTACCCGTAATTCCTATTTACTTGGGATGTTTCACATCACAAATGAACGCCTGATGTACAAAACCAAACCCAAAACCAGTGAAGTTGGCACGTTGTGTAAATAAAGGTTAAGATGATTATAATAATTTAAAAAAACATCTAACTGTTCAAAAAAGCAAAGAACCAAGCAGTTGGTCAATTGACTAACCGGCCACCCATCACTGAAATCAACAAACTTTGAAAAAGAGATACTTAATCTCAATGGGACTTTCCTGCGTAAATAAAAGTTAAAATAATAATAATTAAAAAAAAACTAACTGTTCAAAAAAGCAAAGAACCAAGCAGTTGGTCAATTGACTAACCGAGCACCAATCACTGAAACCAACAAACCAACAAACCTTGAAAACGAGATACTTAATCTCAATAGGACTTTCCTGTGTAAATAAAGGTTAACATGATAATAATAATAATGCTAAAAACATCTAACTGTTCAAAAAAGCAAAGAACCAAGCAGTTGGTCAATTGACTAACCGACCACCCATCACTGAAATCAACAAACCTTGGAAAAGAGATACTTAATCTCAATAGGACATTCCTGCATAAATAAAAGTTAGAATAATAATAATAATAATTTTAAAAAAAAACATGTAACTGTTCAAAAAGCAATGAACCAAGCAGTTGGTCAATTGACTAACCGGCCACCCATCACTGAAATCAACAAACCTTGAAAAAGAGATACTTAATCTCAATAGGACATTCCTGCGTAAATAAAAGATAAAATAATAATAACTAAAAAAAAAACTAACTGTTCAAAAAAGCAAAGAACCAAGCAGTTGGTCAATTGACTAACCGGCCACCCATCACTGAAATCAACAAACCAACAAACCTTGAAAAAGAGATACTTAATCTCAATAGGACTTTCCTGCGTAAATAAAAGTTAAAATAATAATAATAATAATAATAAAAATAAAAAAAAACATCCAACTGTTCAAAAAGCAAAGAACCAAGCAGTCGGTCAATTGTCTAATCGACCACCCGTCACTGAAATCAACAAACCGGGAAAACGAGATACTTAATCTCAATAGGACGCTCCTAAATAAAAGTTAAAAGTTAAAATAATAATAATAACAATAAAAAAAATATATAACTGTTCAAAAAAGCAATGAACCAAGCAGTTGGTCAATTGACTAACCGGCCACCCATCACTGAAATCAACAAACCTTGAAAAAGAGATACTTAATCTCAATAAGACATTCCTGCGTAAATAAAAGATAAAATAATAATAACTAAAAAAAAAACTAACTGTTCAAAAAAGCAAAGAACCAAGCAGTTGGTCAATTGACTAACCGGCCACCCATCACTGAAATCAACAAACCAACAAACCTTGAAAAAGAGATACTTAATCTCAATAGGACTTTCCTGTGTAAATAAAGGTTAACATGATAATAATAATAATGCTAAAAACATCTAACTGTTCAAAAAAGCAAAGAACCAAGCAGTTGGTCAATTGACTAACCGACCACCCATCACTGAAATCAACAAACCAACAAACCTTGAAAAAGAGATACTTAATCTCAATAGGACTTTCCTGCGTAAATAAAAGTTAAAATAATAATAATAATAATAATAAAAATAAAAAAAAACATCCAACTGTTCAAAAAGCAAAGAACCAAGCAGTTGGTCAATTGTCTAATCGACCACCCGTCACTGAAATCAACAAACCGGGAAAACTAGATACTTAATCTCAATAGGACGCTCCTAAATAAAAGTTAAAAGTTGAAATAATAATAATTACAATAAAAAAAATATATAACTGTTCAAAAAAGCAATGAACCAAGCAGTTGGTCAATTGACTAACCGACCACCCATCACTGAAATCAACAAAACCGTCAATCAACTAACCAACGAACTATTCACCAAAAAACTAAACTAATCCGTCATATCGACGTATCAATAAAGTGTCCAATCAACTAACGTGGCCGTGCAGAAACTAATAGATTTCCTCACTAAGCAGTGAGTGGAGTCAAATGAGGTGCTATTTTTGGCCAGGGCCAAAATGATAAACACAGCGTTTTTTTTCTACAATTACACTCCAGTTGGAAGGAGAGAAGGAGAGAGGTCAAACAGTAATTACATGTCCTCTCAAATTGCTCCTTTGTTTTGTAAGTCATGTTTTACTGTGCCGCCTTTTATTCATCTCACCGTCTAATAGAAGCTGCTCACGCTCTCGTGCTTTTCCCCCCTTTCTATGTCCTGTTTTTTTTTTTTGTTTTTTTACAGCTCATTACCCCAAAAACAATTATACGCTGGTAGAAAAGCCTCTCAGTGGCAGCCTGCTGCTGCTTGTGCTGCTGGCTAAAATAAAAACACTCAGTGAGGACGCGAGACGATGGATCGCGGTGTCAACACCAAAGTTATCATCACCTTGCTTGATTTATATTTCTGCAGTGCATTCACCCCCCCCCCCCCCCGCCCCCCCAGTGCGCTGGGCGAACACACACAGGCACGCGGACGTGTGCAAAGTCTTCCCAGATGAGGACGCTTGGGGTGGTGTTGGAGGCCTTAACTGGAATGGC
>NC_084749.1:13046606-13077168 GCF_033978785.1 Entelurus aequoreus
TACTTCTGTTAGGATTAAATGAAGTTGTTTTTTCACGTTTTAAAGATCCGAAGATATTCTGATATTCCATCAAGGCTTTTGGTGAGATTGAGTGAGCACATTATGACCAAAAGCCAACCAAAACAACAACTACAGACGGACACTTGATTTCCCAACTTAATCAATAGACTGACACAGATAAAGACATCAAACCAACTATCAAACAAATGAACTAACAAAAAGTCCGAACAATCAACCGTTTGAGGCAGAGCAGTTAACTGACCAACCCACCAATAGGAGCAACTAACCAACTGTTTGACACTGATCAACAAACTGACACAGATTCATCAGTCAAAATAGATGTCAATCAAATCTATAAACTAACACATCAACCCTTCTAGACTAATTAACCGCCCACCCAATACACCAAACCATCAACCATCCAAACGATCAATCAACCATCAGAGAGCAGTAAGTCAACCAAACAGTTGTTTGAGATTGAACAACCATTCCACCAGCCAACCAAAACAGACAATGTACTAACGAGTCAAATCAACCAACTAACTCACCAACCAATTAAACAATCTGAGACTAATCAACCACCTAGCCCACATACAAATTAATGACTAAATTAAACAACCAATCAACCATTCAGGAGTTATTAGTCACTCATCAAATCATCCAACCAACTCAACTAACAAATGTACAGTGGATAACCAACCGTTTGACTAACTAATCCACCAGTTGAGTCATACTGTGGTGCCCAAACTTGCGAGTGTTTTGAGATATGAACCATCTCTCGACTAATCTTTATGCTTTTAGTTGCGAGTGAGACAAATTATACCGTATACAATTTTCTTATATGGTTGTAAGTAGCACGTGTTTGTATTTGGTCACAGAATCCTTTAGAGGATTATTCTACTAAGGTCAAAACTGCACATGTCCATCACAAGGGCTCCAGAGAGTGGTGGCTTTTACCCCCAGAAAGTTAGGATTCTACAGGAATGTAGATTTGGAGTTTAGGAGGAAGAGTAAAGACATTAGCAACATCTGGTAGGAAGCCCCCAAAGATAGGAGTCGAGGATAGGGGTCGGAGGTGACCCGACTCAAAAACCGATCCCAGAAAATAGGTTAAAGTTAAAGTACCAATGATTGTCACACACACACTAGGTGTGGTGAAATTTGTCCTCTGCATTCGACCCATCCCCTTGTTCACCCCCTTGGAGGAGAGGAGAGCAGTGGGCAGCAGCGGTGGCCGCCCCCAAAATTATTTTTGGTGATTTAACCCCCAATTCCAACCTTTGATACTGAGTGCCAAGCAGGGAGGTAATGGGTCCCATTTTTATAGTCTTTGGTATGACTCGGCCGGGGTTTGAACTCACAACCTACCGATCTCAGGGCGGACACTCTAACCACAAGGTTAACTGGCCAAACAACAAGCTGGGCTTTTGTCCAGACGGGCTGGCTCCAAGGCTAGAGTTACAAAGAGTAACTGTCTTGGTGTAAAAGGTATTTAAGGAGAGTGGTCCGAGAAGATAGCAGAAGAATAATCCGGCCCATACTCGTTTTCCCGTAGCTGCAGCTCCAGTTGGAGGCTCGTTGAAACAAATAAAGCTTTTTGTTCGACGATTCCTCGTTAGCCTCTCCTTGGTTCATCACCCATTACACGACCATCAAATATACTACACGAGCAAAAATTGGAGTTAGTTGGCGTCAAAACATCCTGTCTTGCTTGCAAACAATAGCTTACATATAAAGATCCACATAACTTTGTTTTTTTTTTAACATGGAAACAAAGCAAGTGGGTGTGAAGGACAGTGCTAAGAAGAAGAAGCCAATGGTATTTATTGGAATAAAGAAACAAATCACAGTCAATTTTACCGCTCCGGGGTGGCCAAGCACCGATTAAATTGATACAAATACATGTCCATAGAGAACATAGATTCTTGAGATTTGAATTAAGTTACGAGCTAGGTCATTAAACCAATTAAGCCGGTAAACTGAGGTACGACTATCTTAAAAAGTGTTGTAAAGATCCGTTGCATTCCCCAGTGTGGCTTCGCCATACGCTTGGTCTAGTAAAGAAACTTCACCGATTGCAAACATTACACCATTGTTGCTACCTACTCCATTTTCTCCTAATGTCTTATTGACGAAGTTGAATCCAAAGAAGGAGCTCGTGTTTATGTGTTTGTTAATGGAGTTCAACCTCTCTGTGCTTCCTTTTATAACTGCCATATACTTGCCGCAGTGTCTGAGGGGAATCCAGGAAACCTTACGGAAGACTGTTTGCGCAAAGTTAGACGAAGAGAAGGTAAAGCAAATGTCTGGCATGTCATACTTCAGTGGGTGTGTAAAACATGTGCAGTGAACACAAGAGCACGACGGTAAAAGACATCCGTCGCTAACAATTCAAGCTGTTCAAGTCCAGCATCAACAGTCTCGCCGGCCAGCCAGCCGAGAGCAGTCGGTGTCAGGGATGAGACAAGGCCATAATCCAATTCTGGATTTTACACGGCGTCATGCCTTTGCGTTTGACAGCATGATTGATGCGTATGTAAATGGGCTTTGAGGAAGGCTGCGAGCGGCTAGTTAAAGCAGACATTTAGGGGCGCTCTGTCAAAGATGAATGCGAGGGAGGAAAGCCAGCGAGGGAAGAGGCGGCGTGCATTGAAAAATAAAGACAACTATTGATCCATGAATGAAAGGAGATGGACACCAGAAGAGCCGCGGACAAGACGTCAGCTACCTCTTGAGCATCGCTCGGAATTCATAGGGAGGCAGTTTGACAGCTTCACAATAGCGGACCATGGGGAGTCTCTATCGGACATGCACCGAGCTGGAAAAGGTTACTGCCTTTTGAGTACCCTCTCTATTGTCCCGACTCACCCCTGATCCCACGTTTTCCCTGCGCTGTTCTGTAATTCAATAGAGAGGAAGCAATGAACACTGAAGCCGAGACACTTAATGCAGACCAAATTTCTCCTTGAGTCAATGTGTGTCTCGTCTCGATTACTGTAACGTATTATTTTTGGGTCTCCCTATGTCTAGCATTAAAAGATTACAGTTGGTACAAAATGCGGGTGCTAGACTTTTGACAAGAACAAGAACGTTTGATCATATTACGTCTATACTGGCTCAACTGCACTGGCTTCCTGTGCACTTAAGATGTGACTTTAAGGTTTTACTACTTACGTATAAAATACTACACGGTCTAGTTCCATCCTATCTTGCCGATTGTATTGTACCATATGTCCCGGCAAGAAATCTGCGTTCAAAGAACTCCGGCTTATTAGTGATTCCCAGAGCCCAAAAAAAGTATGCGGGCTATAGGGCATTTTCTATTCGGGCTCCAGTACTCTGGAATGCCCTCCCGGCAACAGTTAGAGATGCTACCTCAGTAGAAGCATTTAAGTCTTATCTTAAAACTCATTTGTATACTCTAGCCCAGTGATTCTTAACATTGTTGGAGGTACCGAACCCCACCAGTTTCATATGTGCATTCACCGAACCCTTTAGTGAAAAATAAAATGTTAATTTTGTTTTCAAATTCAAGACAAAGTTATGTTTTTTTTTACTGGTGCACAAAAGGAACCGTGCATGATTGTTCAAAGTTTGCGTGGTGGAGGCTCCGCAAAACCCCTGAGGGCAACTCACCGAAGCCCTAGGGTTCGATCGAACCCAGGTTAAGAACCACCGCTCTAGCCTTTAAATAGACCCCCTTTTTAGACCAGTTGATCTGCCGTTTCTTTTCTTTTCTCCTCTGCCCCCCTCTCCCTTGTGGAGAGAGAGGGGGGGACAAAGGTCCGGTGGCCATGGATGAAGTGCTGGCTGTCCAGAGTCGGGACCCGGGCTGGACTGCTCGCCTGTGCATCGGTTAGGGACATCTCTGCGCTGCTGACCAGTCTCCGCTCGAGATAGTCTCCTGCTGGCCCCACTATGGACTGGACTCTCACTATTATGTTAGATCTACTATGGGCTGGACTTTCACAATATTATGTCAGACCCACTCGACGTCCATTGCATCCGGTCCCCCCTATGAGACACTTGTGATTTAGGGCTATATAAATAAACATTGATTGATTGATTGATGTGCAATGTGTGGCAGTGCACACCAGTGAGCCATGGAAATAAGCAAGTCCAAGGCAAGGGGGCAACAGGAACCTCAAACTTGTTCACCCGTTTCCACGGCAACAAAGGAAGGAAAGAAGACGACTCCATCACTCATACATACATCTTCCAATCATCAGTCATCAGACCGCGTCCTTCTTTTGGAACTTAGTATGCAGGCGCCAGTGAGCGTAAGTGGCACAGGTAATCCGTCTGGATGTTGCCAATTTATTATCCAAAGCAGCGGGGTGAATGCATTTATTTTCTGTCCCTCGTGATGGACAGTTGTGTTGACGGGAAATGATCGGACAAAGTTCATCGATTACTGCGTGGCATGTGGCAAGTGAGTGATTTGTGACACTGGAAACTTTTCAAGCAGACAGATGAGTAGTGTGTTGTTGTCCTTATGAATTCCTAAACATAATTTAGCATGCTTCAGTCATGAAATCAATGCTGGTACTGAAACGAGATGCATTTTGGTAACATAAAAATACATTTTATGAAATAATTGAGCCTAGTTTGAACAAACTATTCCCATACTTGCCAACCCTCCCGGATTTTCCGGGAGACTCCCGGATTTCAGCGCCTCTCCCGAAAACCTCCCGGAAGAAATTTTCTCCCGGAAATCTCCCGGAATTCAGCCGGAGCTGGAGGCCACACCCCCTCCAGCTCCATGCGGACCTGAGTGGGGACAGCGGCGATAGTCTGTTTTCACGTCCGCTTTCCCACGATATAAACAGCGTGCCCGCCCAAACACGTTATAACTGTAGAATGATCGAGGGCGAGTTCTTGGTTTCTTATGTGGGTTTATTGTTAGGCAGTTTCCTTAACGTCCTCCCAGCGCGGTAACAGCACACAACAGCAGTCACGTTTTCGTCTACCGTAAAGCAGTTCGTCTGCCGTAAACAGCAATGTTGTGACACTCTTAAACAGGACAATACTGCCATCTACTGGATAGCCTCCGGAACACTGAAATTCAAGTATTTATTTTATTTATATGTATAATAAAATAAATTTATATATATATATATATATATATATCGCTAGAATTCACTGAAAGTCAAGTATTTTATACATACATATATATATATATATATATATATATTTATATATATATATATATATGGAATACTCGAGTTGGTGAATTCTAGCTGTAAATATACTCCTCCCATCTCTTAACCACGCCCCCAACCACGGCCCCTGCCCCCAACCAACCTCCCTGCTTGGCACTCAGCATCAAGTGCTGGAACTGGGGGTTAAATCACCAAAAATAATTCCCGGGCGCGGCCACCGCTGCTGCCCACTACTCCCCTCACCTCCCAGGGGGTGGAACAAGGGGATGGGTCAATTGCAGAGGACACATTTCACCACACCTAGTGTGTGAGAGACTATCATTGGTACTTTAACTTAACTTCTGCATTATGTGTCACTAAGCTCTTATCTCTCGCTACCATTAATTTTTTATTTATTTGTATTTGTGCTGTTTACGGCACAGACGAGCTCTGCTTCTTCCCACGCCTTCTGGACGGTTGATAGCAAAATGTGCGCTTGGGAATTTTTTGACATGTACTCAATAAATTGAAGTGAACTGACAAAGTCAGCTGTCCAAGGTGAAGTCTGTACAACAATTGATTGTATCCTTTGGGTTTTCATACAAAATGACTACTCTAAAAGGTACATTTTATTTTTAAAAGGCACGTTTTATGTGGTGTTTAAAAAAATAATAATTTCAGTGGAAAACGATGATTTGAAAGTGTTTTGAGTTATGAGCTCGGTCTGAAAACCAACGGAGCTCGTAAGTTGAGGTAGTACCGTACTGGGAATAGTACCTGGTTTTGCTAATGGAAAAGTAGAGTCAATAAAGAGTAGCCAGTCGGTACCCTCGGGTGGAAAAGGGGCAAGGGAGCCGAACTAAATGATATCATAATATTAGCATTTCAATTGTACAAATATTCAGACCTGCTCAATGTTTCAAAGGTCAGGCCTGTGTTTGCCAGCTTATTGACAACAGGGCTCGAAATTGTCCACCAGGGTTGCTAACTCATTAAAGCTTGCACATCAAAGAGATGTTTCCTTCCAAAATTCTGTCTTTCACAGAAAGGATGCAGCCGACTTTGAAAAACAAAGCGTCTCAGAGAAAAATAACAGGAAGGGGGAAGACATTTTCCTCTGAAACGACATCCTGTTAGAAATCACACTATCAATCAATCAATCAATCAATGTTTATTTATATAGCCCTAAATCACAAGTGTCTCAAAGGGCTGTACAAGCCACAACGACATCCTCGGTACAGAGCCCACATACGGGCAAGGAAAAACTCACCCCAGTGGGACGTCGGTGAATGACTATGAGAAACCTTGGAGAGGACCGCATATGTGGGTAACCCCCCCCCCCTCTAGGGGAGACCGAAAGCAACGGATGTCGAGTGGGTCTGACATAACATTGTGAAAGTCCAGTCCACAGTGGATCCAACACATCAGCGGGAGTCCAGTCCACAGCGGGGCCAACAGGAAACCATCCCGAGCGGAGACGGGTCAGCAGCGCAGAGATGTCCCCAACCGATGCACAGGCTAGTGGTCCACCCGGGGTCCCGGCTCTGGACAGCCAGCACTTCATCCATGGCCACCGGACCTATGCAACTCCCCCTCGCAAGGGACAGGGGAGAAGAGGAGAGAAGAAAAGAAACGGCAGATCAACTGGTCTAAAAAAGGGGGGGTCTATTTAAAGGCTAGATTATACAAATGAGTTTTAAGATGGGACTTAAATGCTTCTACTGAGGTAGCATCTCTAACTGTTACCGGGAGGGCATTCCAGAGTACTGGAGCCCGAATAGAAAACGCTCTATAGCCCGCAGACTTTTTTTTGGCTCTGGGAATCACTAATAAGCCGGAGTTCTTTGAACGCAGATTTCTTGTCGGGACATATGGTACAATACAATCGGCGAGATAGGCTGGAGCTAAACCGTGTAATATTTTATACGTAAGTAGTAAAACCTTAAAGTCGCATCTTAAGTGCACAGGAAGCCAGTGCAAGTGAGCCAGTATAGGCGTAATATGATCAAACTTTCTTGTTTTTGTCAGAAGCCTTGCAGCCGCATTTTGTACCAACTAGGAAACTAGGAAATTAATTCCTAACGTTTCCAAACGACTAAGAACTAAAAGACCATTTTCCGTGCACTCTAGTGGCCCCGTGAAACCTGCCGCCGAGAAGATGATGAAAACCAGGCTACAATTCTTTCAGTGAGCCTGAGACCTGTTCAAGACAATCAAGTGACTGAACCGAGGCACTAAATCACAATATGAAAGCGCACAGGAGCCCAGATGAAGAGGCGAGGTGCCTTATAAGAGAGACCGCGATAGTGGCATCCATCTCCCTCACACTGACTGATACGCCCCAAACCAAACACACACGGTTTGGAAAAAAAAAAAGAAAAAAAAAGATGGAATGTATTTTTTTCATCTGCGGAGTGAAACAATGAAAAAAAAAAATAGAAACCACAGTGGAATGACAGCAAGGTGTTGATAGCGGGTCCGTGCTTGGGAAGGCGTGAGGAGATCAGTCGCTTGGCCGGACCAGTGTGTTATCGGGGCTCGCCAGGACCCCGATGGGTTGCGCGGAGCTGCTGGTCCGAATCGGTAGGACTGAACCTGACAGAGGATTCAGAACCCAAGCCAGAGACTGAGAGACTGGAGGAAGAATGGTGAAAGCTAAGGATACACGATTCCTAGGATTTCAAAGAAGTGTCAAGAGAACTGCTGGTACACACTCAATCATCCATTCCCGATCAGACCTGACCTGACCACTCTCTAAGGACCATCCTGGACCAAAGACCTCAGTGATTTGTAGTCATGTGATCTGCTTCACTGAGAATTCTAGACTAACGAGGTCCGTGACTGTCGGCAAGGATACTACTGCAGTACTCGGTAGAAGCACTTGAGTCTCACCTTAAAACTCAACTATATACTCTACCTTTTAAATAGACTCTGTTTTAGATCAGTTGACCTTCCGCTTCTCTTACACTAGTGACACTACCCTTTATGATAGTGACACTACACCTTATGATAGTGACACTACATCTTACAATAGTGACAATACCCTTAATGATAGTGACACTACACCTTATGAATGTGACACTACATCTCACGCTAGTGACATTACCCTTTGATAGTGACACTACACCTTATGATAGTGACATTACATCTTACGATAGTGACAATACCCTTTATGATAGTGACACTACACCTTATGAATGTGACACTACATCTTACGCTAGTGACAATCCCCCTTATGATAGTGACACTACACCTTATGATAGTGACACTACATCTTACGATAGTGACAATACCCTTTGATAGTGACACTACACCTTATGATAGTGACATTACATCTTACGATGGTGACAATACCCTTTATGATAGTGACACTACACCTTATGATAGTGATATTACATCTTACGATAGTGACAATACCCTTTATGATAGTGACACTACACCTTATGAATGTGACATTACATCTTACGATAGTGACAATACCCTTTGATAGTGACACTACACCTTATGATAGTGACACTACATCTTACGATAGTGACATTACCCTTTATGATAGTGACACTACACCTTATGATAGTGACACTACATCTTACGCTAGTGACAATACCCTTTGATAGTGACACTACACCGTATGATAGTGACATTACATCTTACGATGGTGACAATACCCTTTATGATAGTGACACTACACCTTATGAATGTGACATTACATCTTACGATAGTGACAATACCCTTTATGATAGTGACACTACACCTTATGAATGTGACACTACATCTTACGCTAGTGACACTACCCTTTATGATAGTGACACTACACCTTATGAATGTGACACTGCATCTTACGCTAGTGACACTACCCTTTATGATAGTGACACTACACCTTATGATAGAGACACTACATCTTACAATAGTGACAATACCCTTAATGATAGTGACACTACACCTTATGAATGTGACACTACATCTTACGCTAGTGACATTACCCTTTATGATAGTGACACTACACCTTATGATAGTGACACTACATCTTACGATAGTGACATTACCCTTTATGATAGTGACACTACACCTTATGATAGTGACACTACATCTTACGCTAGTGACAATACCCTTTGATAGTGACACTACACCTTATGATAGTGACATTACATCTTACGATGGTGACAATACCCTTTATGATAGTGACACTACACCTTATGAATGTGACATTACATCTTACGATAGTGACAATACCCTTTATGATAGTGACACTACACCTTATGAATGTGACACTACATCTTACGCTAGTGACACTACCCTTTATGATAGTGACACTACACCTTATGAATGTGACACTACATCTTACGCTAGTGACACTACCCTTTATGATAGTGACACTACACCTTATGATAGTGACACTACATCTTACAATAGTGACAATACCCTTAATGATAGTGACACTACACCTTATGAATGTGACACTACATCTTACGCTAGTGACATTACCCTTTATGATAGTGACACTACACCTTATGAATGTGACACTACATCTTACGCTGGTGACATTACCCTTTATGATAGTGACACTACACCTTATGAATGTGACACTACATCTTACGCTAGTGACATTACCCTTTATGATAGTGACACTACACCTTATGAATGTGACACTACATCTTACGATAGTGACAATCCCCCTTATGATAGTGACACTACACCTTATGATAGTGACACTACATCTTACGATAGTGACAATACCCTTTGATAGTGACACTACACCTTATGATAATGACATTACATCTTACGATAGTGACAATACCCTTTATGATAGTGACACTACACCTTATGAATGTGACACTACATCTTACGCTAGTGACATTACCCTTTATGATAGTGACACTACACCTTATAATAGTGACATTACATCTTACGATAGTGACAATACCCTTTATGATAGTGACACTACACCTTATGAATGTGACACTACATCTTACGCTAGTGACATTACCCTTATGATAATGACACTACACCTTATGAATGTGACACTACATCTTACGCTAGTGACACTACCCTTTATGATAGTGACACTACACCTTATGAATGTGACACTACATCTTACGCTAGTGACACTACCCTTTATTGCAGTGACACAACACTTTATGAATGTGACACTACATCTTACGCTGGTGACACTACCCTTTATGATAGTGAGACTACACCTTACGCTAGTGGCCTTTATGATAGTGACAAAATTCTTTATGATAGTGACATTACACCCTTGAATAGTGACAACACCTTATGATAATGACACTACACCTTATGATAGTGACACGACATCTTACGCTAGTGACACGACACCTTATGAATGTGACACTACGCCCTTGGATAGTGACAATACCTTATGATAGTGGCTCTACACCTTATGATAGTGACACTACACCTTATGAATGTGACACTACATCTTACGCTAGTGACAATACCCTTTATGATAGTGACACTACACCCTTGGATAGTGACAACACCTTATGATAGTGACACTACATCTTGTGATAGTGACACTACACCTTATGAATGTGACACTGCATCTTATGCTAGTGACACTACCCTTTATGATAGTGACAATACCCTTTACGATAGTGACACTAAACCCTTGGATAGTGACACTACACCTTATGATAGTGACGTTACACCTTATGATAGTGACTCTACATCTTACGCTAGTGACAATACACCTTATGAATGTGACACTACATCTTATGAATGTGACACTACATCTCACGCTAGTGACACTACCCTTTATGATAGTGACACTACACCTTATGAATGTGACACTACATCTTACGCTAGTGACACTACCCTTTACGATAGTGACACTACCCTTTACGATAGTGACAATACCCTTTACGATAGTGACACTACACCTTATGATAGTGACACTACACCCTTGGATCGTGACGACACCTTATGATAGTGACAATACACCTTATGAATGTGACACTACATCTTACGCTAGTGACATTACCCTTTACCATAGTGACAATACCCTTTACGACAGTGACACTACACCTTATGATAGTGACACTACACCCTTGGATAGTGACAACACCTTATGATAGTGACACTACACCTTATGATAGTGACAATACACCTTACGAATGTGACACTACATCTTACGCTAGTGACAATACCCTTTATGATAGTGACACTACACCCTTGGATAGTGACAACACCTTATGATAGTGACACTACATCTTGTGATAGTGACACTACACCTTATGAATGTGACACTACATCTTATGCTAGTGACACTACCCTTTATGATACTGACAATACCCTTTACGATAGTGACACTAAACCCTTGGATAGTGACACTACACCTTATGATAGTGACGCTACACTTTATGATAGTGACTCTACACCTTATGAATGTGACACTACATCTTATGAATGTGACACTATATCTCACACTAGTGACACTACCCTATATGATAGTGACACTACACCTTATGAATGTGACACTACATCTTACGCTAGTGACACTACCCTTTACGATAGTGACAATACCCTTTACGATAGTGACACTACACCTTATGATAGTGACACTACACCCTTGGATCGTGACGACACCTTATGATAGTGACACTACACCTTATGATAGTGACAATACACCTTATGAATGTGACACTACATCTTACGCTAGTGACAATACCCTTTACGATAGTGACACTACACCTTATGATAGTGACACTACACCCTTGGATAGTGACAACACCTTATGATAGTGACACTACACCTTATGATAGTGACAATACACCTTACGAATGTGACACTACATCTTACGCTAGTGACACTACCCTTTACGATAGTGACAACACCCTTTACGATAGTGACACTACACCCTTGGATAGTGACAACACCTTATGAATGTGACACTACACCTTATGAATGTGACACTACATCTTACGCTAGCTTTATGATAGTGACACTACGCCCTTGGATAGTGACACAACACCTTATGATAGTGGCACTACACTTTATGATGACACTACACTTTATAATGACACATTCCAACAGCTAGCTGGTGATACAGTACCAAGCGAACAAATATTTGTTTCATCTGCTAGTATTTTTACAAATGTTAAATTCTGATATCATGCCTTTATTTAATGATAAATGACTATAGTTCTTAAGTGAACGTGTTTTGTAAAAAAATTGGAGAACTGCCCAATCATAAAGTTGCACACTAAATTTGTATTTGCTGCTAAGTTATTATGTTAAGTTAGCAGCAAATACTGTTACGTTAATTTTGTTAATTGGCACAAAATATATATATATATATTTAACAATGTATTTGACATTTATGTTACTTTAAAACCTGCACATTTTATTACATTTGGGTTGAAGTTAAATAGTATAAAAATAAGTGTGAGTATATTGTCAGTCATAAAATCCACAAAGGTTGAATCCAAACAACTGGATTCTTCTGAAACATCTTCAACGAACAAGAAGAGTGGATAGTAAAAAAAAACTAATTTCACACCAAAAATTATTCCAAACCTTCAAGGAGTTGGCAACCCTAAGCCTATCACCTATCGTTCCCTTGGACGACCACCTGTCTGTCAACTCTGGCTTTGGGCTCCGCGCAGCTTATCACTCAGCATGCTGACTGGTATCAATCCCCAGGAATAATCTGACCCTGCGGAAATACCAAACCCTCAATCCAGCAAGAGCGCCGTCGAAGTATCTTAAAGTCTTGTTGGCTACAGAGACCAATGACGCATGACTGGCAAACATTACAACTTGGTATCAAGAGTCAACCAGACACAAACCTTCTATATCTTAAACCAGGGGTCACCAACGCGGTGCCCGCGGGCACCAGGTAGCCCGTAAGGACCAGATGAGTAGCCCGCTGGCCTGTTCTAAAAATAGCTCAAATAGCAGCACTTACCAGTGAGCTGCCTCTATTTTTTAAATGTTATTTATTTACTAGCAAGCTGGTCTCGCTTTGCCCGACATTTTTAATTCTAAGAGAGACAAAACTCAAATAGAATTTGAAAATCCAAGAAAATATTTTAAAGACTTGGTCTTCAATTGTTTAATTAAATTCATTGATTATTTTACTTTGCTTCTTATAACTTTCAGAAAGACACTTTTAGAGAAAAAATACCACCTTAAAAATGATTTTAGGATTTTTAAACACATATACCTTTTTACCTTTTAAATTCCTTCCTCTTCTTTCCTGACAATTTAAATCAATGTTCAAGTACATTTTTGTTTTAGTATTGTAAAGAATAATAAATAAATGTTTTAATTTAATTCTTCATTTTAGCTTCTGTTTTGTCGACGAAGAATATTTGTGAAATATTTCTTCAAACTTATTATGATTAAAATTCAAAAAAATTATTCTGGCAAATCTAGAAAATCTGTAGAATCAAATTTAAATCTTATTTCAAAGTCTTTTGAATTTATTTTAAAATTTTCGTTCTGGAAAATCTAGAAGAAATAATGATTTGTCTTTGTTAGAAATATAGCTTGGTCCAATTTGTTATATATTCTAACAAAGTGTAGATTGGATTTTAACCTATTTAAAACATGTCATCAAAATTCTAAAATTAATTTTAATCAGGAAAAATTACTAATGATGTTCCATAAATTATTTTTTTAAGTTTTTCTCTTCTTTTTTTCGATTGAATTTTGAATTTTAAAGAGTCGAAATTGAAGATAAACTATGTTTCAAAATTTAATTGTCATTTTTTTAGTTTTTACTCCTCTTTTAAACCGTTCAATTAAGTGTAAATATCATTAATTATTAATAATAACATAGAGTTAAAGGTAAATTGAGCAAATTAGCTATTTCTAGCAATTTATTTAAGTGTGTATCAAACTGGTAGCCCTTCGCATTAATCACTACCCAAGAAGTAGCTCTTGGTTTACGTACATACTCTTGGGTATGTCTTAAACCATACCCAAACTAATCGCAGATACCTTTTCATTTTCTTGAGTGTCTAAGACTGAGGCTAAATCCCATTTCTCCCCTTACCCTTTTTTTTTAAAATCTATTTACCCTTGGTTTTGCATGTCGAAATCAAGCATGTGAAAGCTGAACAGAAAGTACATAGATCTAAGTAATCATAACCATTATTGTTTTTATAGTAATGACACTCGAATTGGATTGAATCCTTTGCTAGTCCATGTAAACATTACCATAATGTTAGAATAATTGTTTCTAAGTTATCACAAAAACTTTGTGTTACATTGAGTGCCTGGTGAGAAGCAAAAACTGTCTTTGGAACCCACCAAGAGTAAGGCAAATGAAGGTGTTCTGTATTTTTCATGTATTGTGATCAAACAAAGATATCGTCTGACCCAAGGACTACAAAAGCGAAGAGGAAGCAGGACCAGATTCCCCTCCAGGCAACCTCTTTTTGAACTCTTTTACGAACCTCTTCTTTGAACTGTTTTATGACCTTTTCTATGAAGTGTTTACGACCTTTTCTTTTGAACTGTTCTGTAACCAAAGGCAACGCTGTTTACGACCCACTTCCCTTTTGGAAGCAGCTGTGGTCATGTGGTCAGGGAAAGTCAAATAAAGGAGGAGGTGTACAATCTTTCGCCAGAGCGTGCTGAGATACTGTTCAAGGGCACAGTGTACAGGCGACTCTCCTCAATTGAGCCGAATTGAATTCTGTCTCTGTTTAATTCTTTGCTTCTTGTCTTGTTTAATAGATGTCATCAGTGTTTGAACCTGACACATAATTTCAACGTTGTTTTTCATTTAAAATCACTCGTTGTACGAGCTCGCTAACGCGACTAGCTAGTAAACTACAATGTCAGGCTAGCAGTAAACGAAACCCACTACAATTTACTACATTTTACTACCGATTAGACAGCGAATACTTATAAAATTTACACGAGCTGTGTTTTCAAGGATCTTATTTTAAAATTGCTGCTGTTGTTGTCTCTCTCTGTCTTTTATTTCTTACTTTCTATCCCCTCTTGCTATGGTCCGGCTGCACCAAACACTGAATATATCAATTAAATTAAAGTCAAATATAAATAAGGTAACACGATATATGGGCATCGACATCAACAATATGTATTGCCTGAGTAGATGGACAGGATTATGTTGAATAAAAAAATGTAATACAATTAAATAGCTTGTCTTCTGAGCTCGATAACGCGACTGTAGCTAGTAAACTACGATATCAGACTTGCAGAAAATGGAGGTCAAAACAATTTACTACATTTCATAAACTAATCTACTTTCAAAATAGAATTAAGCATGCTTTGAACGTTGTTCCTATTTTAAATTGGCTCATCATACGAACTAGCTAACTCAGCTATAACTAGTAAACTACAATGTCTGACTAGCAGCAAACATTAATCAACAATTTTCTACATTTCATGAACAATTAGACAGCGAATCTACTTTCAAAATGTACATTAGCCATGTTTTGAACATTGTTCTTATTTTAAAATCGCTCGTCATTCGAGCTAGCTAACACTGCTTTAGCTTGTAAAGTACAATGTCGGACTAGCAGAAAACGAACTTCACGACAATTTACTACATTTCATGAATGATTAGACAGCTAAACTACTTTCAAAATGTACCTTCGCCGTGTTTTGAACGTTGTTCTTATTTTAAAATCGCTCGTTGTACGAGCTAGCTAAAAGGGCTGTAGCAAGTTAACTACGATGTCAGACTAGCAAAAAAAATGACTTCAAGAGAATTTATTACATTTCATAAATAATTAAACAGCTAATCTACTTTCCAAATGTACATTAGCTGTGTTTTGAACTTTATTTTAATTTTAAAATGGCTCGTTATATGAGCTGGCTAACACTGCTTTAGCCTATAAACTACGATGTCAAACTAGGAGAAAACAGACTTCACGACAATTTACTACATTTCATGAATGATTAGACAGCGAATCTACTTTCAAAATGTACATTAGCCATGTTTTGAACATCGTTCTTATTTTAAAATCGCTCGTCATCCGAGCTAGCTAACACTGCTTTAGCTTGTAAAGTACGATGTCGGACTAGCAGAAAACGAACTTCACGACAATTTACTACATTTCATGACTGATTAGACAGCTAAACTACTTTCAAAATGTACATTAGCCGTGTTTTGAATGTTGTTCTTCTTTCAAAATCACTCGTCATACGAGCTAGCTAAAACGGCTGTAGCTAGTAAACTACGATGTCAGACTAGCAAAAAAAAAAAGACTTCACGACAATTTATTACATTTCATAAATAATTAAACAGCTAATCTACTTTCCAAATGTACATTAGCTGTGTTTTGAACTTTATTTTAATTTTAAAATGGCTCGTTATATGAGCTGGCTAACACTGCTTTAGCTTATAAACTACGATGTCAAACTAGGAGAAAACAGACTTCACGACAATTTAGTATATTTCATGAATGATTAGACAGCTAGTATACTTTCAAAATGTACATTAGCCATGTTTTGAACATTGTTCTTATTTTAAAAATCGCTCGTCATCCGAGCTAGCTAACACTGCTTTAGCTTGTAAAGTACGACGTCGGACTAGCAGAAAACAAACTTCACGACAATTTACTACGTTTCATGAATGATTAGACAGCTAAACTACTTTCAAAATGTACATTAGCCGTGTTTTGAACGTTGTTCTTATTTCAAAATCACTCGTCATACGAGCTAGCTAAAACGGCTGTAGCTAGTAAACTGCGATGTCAGACTAGCAAAAAAAAAAAGACTTCACGACAATTTATTACATTTCATAAATAATTAAACAGCTAATCTACTTTCCAAATGTACATTAGCTGTGTTTTGAACTTTATTTTCATTTTAAAATGGCTCGTTATATGAGCTGGCTAACACTGCTTTAGCTTATAAACTACGATGTCAAACTAGGAGAAAACAGACTTCACGACAATTTACTACATTTCATGAATGATTAGACAGCTAATATACTTTCAAAATGTACATTAGCCATGTTTTGAACATTGTTCTTATTTTAAAAATCGCTCGTCATCTGAGCTAGCTAACACTGCTTTAGCTTGTAAAGTACGACGTCGGACTAGCAAAAAACAAACTTCATGACAATTTACTACATTTCATGAATGATTAGACAGCTAATATACTTTCAAAATGTACATTAGCCATGCTTTGAATGTTGTTCTTATTTTAAAATCGCTCATCCTACGAGCTAGCTAACACTGCTTTAGCTCGTAAAGTACGACGTCGGACTAGCAAAAAACAAACTTCACGCCAATTTACTAAATTTCATGAATGATTAGACAGCTAATATACTTTCAAAATGTACATTAGCCATGCTTTGAACATTGTTCTTATTTTAAAATCGCTCGTCCTACGAGCTAGCTAACACTGCTTTAGCTCGTAAAGTACGACGTCGGACTAGCAGAAAACAAACTTCACGACAATTTACTACATTTCATAAATGATTAGACAGCTAATATACTTTCAAAATGTACATTAGCCATGCTTTGAATGTTGTTCTGATTCTAAAATCGCTCGTCCTACGAGCTAGCTAACACTGCTTTAGCTCGTAAAGTACGATGTCGGACTAGCAGAAAACGAACTTCACGACAATTTACTACATTTCATGAATGATTAGACAGCTAAACTACTTTCAAAATGTACCTTTTAAAATGGCTTGGTTTCGGTATCACCGGCCCCGAGACCTGTCGCTGACTTCGAGGCCGGTCCTGGCACACCCCATTCCGCTGCAGGCCCGCAGGCCACGCCCCCCTCCACAATGGTATAATTCACCTCAGTAGCTAAGCTACAGGAAAAGCTACTTGTTAAAAAATGTAGTTGTTAGAATAATCATGTATATATATTATCACACAACTTTAGTATGCTTAAAGTCCGTTGCTATAGTTATTAGCTATTGTGCTCAAGTTAGACTTTTGTATATGTGCAATGACGGAACTTCTTTACTGTGGGGTGGCCTCAGCCGCAGATGTTATCTTTGTTTTAGCCCGCTAACAGCCAAGGACTTCAGGGACCTCAACGAAGATAATATGACAGCTCGCAGACGAAGCAGAGACAAGGCCCCCAGCACATTACGTCACGTATTGTGCGTCCTGGACCTGCTTTGCATGATATGTGTGACCACTCCTTTTAGAGGCGGCCTCAGTGATGTTGACTGTGGAACTCTTGAATAAATAGAGGGACGCGGGAGCTGAACCTTAGAGCGTAGGGCGAGACTGTGACTAAGTGTGCAGCTCCATGCCTTCTCCTCATGAGCTAAATTGAACTCTGTCTCTGCATGATTCCTTGCTTCTTGTCTGTTTAATAGATGTCATCAGTGTTTGAATCGGACAGTAATTAAGCTACGTAGCTTGTTACTGCCCCCGGAGGGTATATTTCCGAAGTTTCAAAGTAACAGCATTCCCAATTCCGAATACTTTATCATGCAGGCATGACTCTCAAACCGAAAGTAAGCGTGTCAAACTACTGTTCTCCTGCGAGCAACTTTCTCCCGCACGTCCCCGAGACGCGTGGCGCCGCACCAGACGGGAGCAGCCATGTAGAATGCTGTTAGTGGAGTTATTACCCGGCTCCGGTGTTTCCCTTCTCTCAGCTGAGTTATTCAGAGCATGTCGCCCTCAACAACAAAAACATGCCCAAAGAGAGACAAATAATGTTTTCTTTTTTTTTTTTTTTTTTTTTTTTTTTTTTCCCATTTAAAACAAATTAGGTTTCTCTCATAGAGAATTTCAGGCATGGTTGCCTTTGGGGGGTGAGCAACTCTCATTTTCATTAATTTCCATTCTTTCCCCGTGAACAAATGATCTACTGTATGCATTTCTCTTCCTGTCTCTCCCCCCCCCCCTCCACCTTTTGCTTCCTTTCTCTCGCTTGCTGGTAAATGTGGGCCAGGCAATGGAAAGGCAATTACACGGTCACACAGGTGTATTCTGATTTATTAAAAGCCTCCAATGCTATCTGTTTGCTTCTCCTCTTGGCGGGCCCGACCCCCCCGGGAACCGAGACGCCCGCCGACGCCCCGAACGAGAGGGAGTTGAGCGCCCCTCCTCCCCCCTGCTCGGCGCTCCATCCTCCGGAGTAAATATCCGGTGGCATGTACGCAAAGAAAACTGCTGACTGGAGCAAAAGACTCGCTCTCAGATGACGTTTGATATTTTACAAGGCCGTTTCTCAAACACCAATTTTGTCGGACGTTGCTGAGTTGGATTTCATAGAAAACGCCAGCGGTTAGCGGGCCTCCTTTGTCTTTAAGAACAGGAAGGGATTTTTATTTGTGGCCACATTCCGGTCTCATGTACTCTTGAACCGACACAGCACCTAAGAATCGATACCGGTATATAACGGTACCAACGTTCCCTCTAAGGCAGTGGTCCCCAACCACGCGCAAGAAATAAAAATAATTTTTATTTTTTATTTTTATTTTTTATTTTTATTTATTTTTTAATTTTTTAATTTTTTAATTTTTTTATTTTTTTATTTTTTTATTTTTTTTAATTTTTTAATTTAAAAAAAAAAATTAAATCAACATAAAAAACACAATATATACATTATATATAGGGATGTCCGATAATGGCTTTTTGCCGATATCCGATATTCCGATATTGTCCAACTCTTTAATTACAGATACCGATATCAACCGATACCGATATCAACCGATATATGCATTCAAATTAATGTTGCTGCTAATTAATATTATTATATTAATAGTAATAACAAAACAAAAAAAATAATATAACAATATTAATAATTATTATTATTAATACATAATACTGATAGTACTTATTTATAGTACTTTGTAGTATTAGTACTTACAACAATAAATAATAATGGTAATAATCACAATATTAATAATAACAATAGCCCTTTAATAATAAATTACAGTAGTAGTCATAATAATAATGAAAATAACAACAATAAAATAAGTTGTTTTAAATCTCACTGCAGAAACAAAAAGGCATTCAAATTAATGTTGCCGCTAATCAGTAAACCACTAAAGTGTCTTAAAAATAATAATATATAGTAATAATAACAAAAATAATAGTTTTAATAATAATAACAACAATAACAATTAGGGATGTCCGATAATGGCTTTTTGCCGATATCCGATATTCCGATATTGTCCAACTCTTTAATTACAGATACCGATATCAACCGATACAGCTATCAACCGATATATGCATTCAAATTAATGTTGCTGCTAATTAATATTATTATATTAATAGTAATAACAAAACAAAACAAATAATATTATAACAATATTAATAATTATTATTATTAATACATAATACTGATAGTACTTATTTATAGTACTTTGTAGTATTAGTACTTACAACAATAAATAATAATGGTAATAATCACAATATTAATAATAACAATAATAGCCCTTTAATAATAAATGACAGTAGTAGTCATAATAATAATGAAAATAACAATAATAAAATAAGTTGTTTTAAATCTCACTGCAGAAACAAAAAGGCATTCAAATTAATGTTGCCGCTAATCAGTAAACCACTAAAGTGTCTTAAAAATAATAATATATAGTAATAATAACAAAAATAATAGTTTTAATAATAATAATAACAATAACAATTAGGGATGTCCGATAATGGCTTTTTGCCGATATCCGATATTCCGATATTGTCCAACTCTTTAATTACCGATACCGATATCAACCGATACCGATATCAACCGATATATGCATTCAAATTAATGTTGCTGCTAATTAATATTATTATATTAATAGTAATAACAAAACAAAAAAAATAATATTATAACAATATTAATAATTATTATTATTAATACATAATACTGATAGTACTTATTTATAGTACTTTGTAGTATTAGTACTTACAACAATAAATAATAATGGTAATAATCACAATATTAATAATAACAATAATAGCCCTTTAATAATAAATTACAGTAGTAGTCATAATAATAATGAAAATAACAACAATAAAATAAGTTGTTTTAAATCTCACTGCAGAAACAAAAAGGCATTCAAATTAATGTTGCCGCTAATCAGTAAACCACTAAAGTGTCTTAAAAATAATAATATATAGTAATAATAACAAAAATAATAGTTTTAATAATAATAATAACAATAACAATTAGGGATGTCCGATAATGGCTTTTTGCCGATATCCGATATTCCGATATTGTCCAACTCTTTAATTACCGATACCGATATCAACCGATACCGATATCAACCGATATATGCAGTCGTGGAATTAACACATTATTATGCCTAATTTGGACAACCATGTATGGTGAAGATAAGGTACTTTTTAAAAAATAATAATAAAATAAGATAACTAAATTAAAAACATTTTCTTGAATAAAAAAGAAAGTAAAACAATATAAAAACAGTTACATAGAAGCTAGTAATTAATGAAAATGAGTAAAATTAACTGTTAAAGGTTAGTACTATTAGTGGACCAGCAGCACGCACAATCATGTGTGCTTACGGACTGTATCCCTTGCAGACTGTATTGATATATATTGATGTATAATGTAGGAACCAGAATATTGATAACAGAAAGAAATGGGGGGAGGGAGGTTTTTTGGGTTGGTGCACTAATTGTAAGTGTATCTTGTGTTTTTTATGTTGATTTAATAAAAAAAAACAAAAAACAAAACAAACCCCGATACAGATAATAAAAAAACCGATACCGATAATTTACGTTATTACCTTTTAACGCATTTATCCCTAATCCCTAATTATATATCAATATAGATCAATACAGTCTGCAGGGATACAGTCCGTAAGCACACACGGTTGTATTTCTTTATGAAAAAATAAAAAATAAAATAATAATAATACCCCCCCCCCCCCCCCCCCCCCCCGGTCCGTGGGACAAATTTTCAAGCGTTGACCGGTCCCCAGCTACAAAAAGGTTGGGGATCACTGCTCTAAGGTGCGCACCTGTGCAATTGTGCACTGCTCAAGCGTCCTCTGCGCACGGCAAATCTATGCCGCGCACAAAATCAAATAAAAAAATAAGCGCATAACAATTTTCGACACACGGACATGACAGAGAAAACAGTTTTCTTCATCATTGTTTAAATATTGTAACGTCTGTCGAGATGCTTTGAGGACATGAATTCCATCCATCACTTTACTGAGCAAAACTCTTTATTGTCGGCCATAAACACGTCACCAAAACATTAGTAAAAAAAATTATATCGAGCAAAACTGGTCATTTTCTGCAGTACAAACCAGACCAAAAGCAACTTTGTTATGTAGTAGAATTTCTGACCTTTGAACTATATTTCGTGTCTATTAAGAATATCTGCTCATTTCATTTCTCTTCTATTCTATACCATTGAAGGACCAGATGTAGGACAAAGTTGAATATGGAGTCGCTCTGACCATTCTACAAAATGTTTTGATTGTCTAAGCATGACTAAGGGATTCAAGGATGTTGCAAAACAAACATGTCGAAAACAACGGGACCTTGGGGCATGGGGAAACAGATAAAATGGCCAAGTGACATGGTCTGAGTAAGATTTGCTTGATTCTTGTGTCCTCCGGAGGGCGTTTGTTTGTCTGCATGAGCAGCTCAATCCGACTTTGCACTTTTGACTATGGGTAAATAAACTTTTTGTACTAAACTCACTTTTGTTGCTGTTTAAGCTTTGGACAATCCACTACAGTTGTATCAACAGCAGCCGCTCGCTCTTTCTCACTTGCGCCAACACATGCACATGTGGAACTTAGCCAGCGATGCGTTTACAGCCACACAAAAAGTCGGACAACTCCAACGCCACACATAAAGTGTCATTCCAGTTCGTTACACTATGATTTACCAATCAAATGTGTGCTTATTCTAGTGTCATTTATTAGGAATCTTAATTTATAAATATTAATCATGAAATGCTGTTAGTATATTAAATAAATACTAATAAAAATATATTTTTTACAAACAGGAAGCTGCAGGAATGTACACATGATCCCCTGCTTACATCTCATTGTGCAACATGTGAATGTTTTAATGGGAACTAAATGCAATGTCTGAAAGGGGTACAAATTATTTCCAAAGCAGGACCTCCACCCAGACAAACAATACAAGTACACAGTTCATGAAAAACAATATTTTCTGTTATTGTTATTGTAAGTGGGCCTAAACACTTACAGTATATTAGAAATGGAAATGACTGCTGTCATTTGATTATAATAATAAGAGAATGTTGTCTGTCTATCTGTGTTGGCCCTGCGATGAGGTGGGGACTTGTCCAGGGTGTACACCGCCTTCCGCCCGAATGCAGCTGAGATAGGCTGCAGCGACCCCGAAAGGGACAAGTGGTAGAAAATGGATGGATGGATGGAGATGTAACTTGTTATTTAGTCAGGTTTGGGACAGGTGTGCTGCTGGTGTGGCCACAGTGTGCACGTCTGATGTTGCTCACATGGACTACACTGAATGCTCAGGGAGTTTTTGCGTTTGCTCACACACATGAAAAATTTGAGGGAACATTGAACGATACCTAACATATTTTTCGGACTATAAGGCGCACTTCAAATCCTTTCATTTTCTCAAAAATCGACAGTGCGCCTTATAACCCGGTGCGCCCAATGTACGGAGTAATTCTGGTTGCGCTTACCGACCTCGAAGCTATTTTATTTGGTACATGGTGAAATGATAAGTGTGACCAGTAGATGGCAGTCACACATACGAGATACGCCAGTAAACTAATAATAATAGAGATGTCCGATAATATCGGACTGCCGTTATTATCGGCCGATAAATGCTTTAACATGTAATATCGGAAATTATCGGTATCGGTTTCAAAAAGTAAAATATATGACTTTTTAAAACGCTGCTGTACGGAGCGCCAATAAACCTTAAAGGCACTGCCTTTGCGTGCCGGCCCAGTCACATAATATATACCGCTTTTCACACACACAAGTGAATGCCATGCATACTTGGTCAACAGCCATACAGGTCACACTGAGGGTGACCGTATAAACAACTTTAACACTGTTACAAATAATAATAATAATAATAATAATAACTGGGATTTATATAGCGCTTTTCTAAGTACCCAAAGTCGCTTTACATGTTAAAAACCCATCATTCATTCACACCTGGTGGTGGTAAGCTACTTTCGTAGCCACAGCTGCCCTGGGGTAGACTGACAGAAGCGTGGCTGCCAATTTGCGCCTACGGCCCCTCCAACCACCACCTATCATTCATTCAACATTCATTCACCGGTGTGAGTGGCACCGGGGGCAAGGGTGAGGTGTCCCGCCCAAGGACACAACGGCATGGTAAGAGGCGGGGAGCGAACCTGCAACCCTCAGGTTTTTGACACGGGCGCTCTACCCACTACGCCATGCCGCCCCCAATATGCGCCACACTGTGAACCCACACCAAACAAGAACGACAAACACATTTCGGGAGAACATCCGCACCGTAACACAACATAAACACAACAGAACAAATACCCAGAACCCCTTGCAGCACTAACTCTTCCGGAACGCTACAATATACACCCCCCGCTACGCCCTACACCCCCCCATCTCAACCCCGCCCCCCCAACCCCACCAACCTCAACCTTTTCATAGTCTCTCTCAGGGAGAGCATGTCCCAAATTCCAAGCTGCTGTTTTGAGGCATGTTAAAAAAAAATAATGCACTTTGTGACTTCAATAATAAATATGGCAGTGCCATGTTGGCATTTTTTTCCATAACTGGAGTTGATTTATTTTGGAAAACCTTGTTACATTGTTTAATGCATCCAGCGGGGCATCAAAATAGAATTAGGCATAATAATATGTTAATTCCACGACTGTATATATCGGTACCGGTTGATATCGGAATTGGTAATTAAGAGTTGGATAATATCGGAATATCGGCAAAAAAGCCATTATCGGACATCTCTACTTAGCACACACACACACACACACACACAGACAGAAAGAAGGAATATAAAACAGATGGTTTGGCTTCTCCAAGTAAGGATATACCATTGTTGACTTGACCTCCTCCAGGACCTGCAGTCCTGTATAATGACACTCGCTTGTAATGAAGCATCTTTAAGTCTCTTTTGATCCAGACGCACTGCCGTGTCATCCTTCTGTCTGGACGTGGATGACAAGACCTGGAATACACATCACGGACATGCCAGCAATGATTGCGCAGCTTGAAAGAGGTCAGTATGAATATAGGTGGCGTTTGGTAGCCACTTTTTAAGCGGCCCAAATTTGGCCCGCGGGCCCCACCGTCATACATGCGGTCTCTGACTCTGCATCCTGGGATCCGGCCCACACAAAACATAACACCGCCTTGTGGTTGTCAGAGTGCACGCAAACACAAACAGTCGTTCGTAGCTGACGGGTTCTAGTTGAGAGCTGCCGTTCCCTTCGCAAAACGCGACAAAAGGAGACCTGGTGCGAAGGCATTAAGGTGCGGAATAGATTCCAATTTCCAAAACAAATATTATCTCACCGCGAATCATCTCAAATGTGTGTGCTCGCCCGCCTACATTATAATAAGGGTCAACAAGGGGTCGGCGCGCCTCCAAATTCCGAGCGCGTCACCTGTGACACTTTAATCTCTTCATTTCTCCGCACGGCGTTGACCTGCTACTTCCGCGCCCAACACACCTCCCCCCCCCCGTCGCCTTTTTACAAGCGTGATTAATGCACTCCCGATCCTCGCCACCTCTCTCCCTCATTACCGCTCTTCATCGCCCAAGGAACGGCAGAGAGAGAGAGAGAGAGAGAGAGAGATGCTGATGTGGGGGACGCGTAATAAAGCCTCGGGAATCCAACGGGGATCCGACGGGTGCCGATAAGAGGCCCCGGCGACACCCCCGTCGGTGGTAAACCTGCTTATCCGCCCGCTTTGGCGAATCATCCGTCTTAGCCCCACCCCACGAGAAGGCAAACTTTCCCTCTCGGGTGACACAAGCGAGAGGTCGTCGTCCAGGAGAGGCTAATGACGAGATATGGCATAAAACAAGCGGATGCCAAGGAGGCGGTAATGATGCAACATTCTGTCGCCCGGGCGCTGGAGGCTGTGATTAACATACGGTTAGATGAGGAGGAGGATCCAAATACCTGCTATTTACTGCAAAACATCCCCGAGCTGTGAGAGGACGACTTATGACGCATGCAGAAAATAGCAGCGAGTTGATATCAGGACTTGCAGGAAATTTAACCACAATCTGATGTCGCCTTTTCCTCTTTCTCCATACGGACATGTTGTGTCATGGTTGAATTTATTTGGAACATGCATGCATGCAACATGATGCATCACAATCTCACTGCAGAAACAACAATGCATTCAACCTAATGTTGCCTCTAATCAGTAAACCACCACAGTGCCTTATATTAATAATAACACAAATAATAATAATGATAATATTTAATAAATAATCATGATTATTATTATTAATAAATACTAATACATAATAATAATAATAATAGCACTTTAATAAAAAATGATAGCAGTAGTCATAATAATAATGAAAATAATAATACTAAAATAATGAGTTTTAAATCTAACTGCAGAAACAAAAATGCATTCAAATTAATGTTGCCTCTAATCAGTAAACCACCACAGTGCCTTATATTAATAATAACAATAATACTAATAATGATAATAATGATAATTATTAATAAATAATAATGATTATTATTATTAATAAATAATAATACATAATAATAATAGCACTTTAATAAAAAATTATAGTAGCAGTCATAATAATAATGAAAATAATAATACTAAAATAATGAGTTTTAAATCTAACTGCAGAAACAAAAATGCATTCAAATTAATGTTGCCGCTAATCAGTAAACCACCACAGTGCCTTATATTAATAATAACAATAATAATAATGATAATTATTAATAAATAATAATGATTATTATTATTGATAAATAATAATACATAATAATAATAATAGCACTTTAATAAAAAATTATAGTAGTAGTCATAATAATAATGAAAATAATAATACTAAAATAATGAGTTTTAAATCTAACTGCAGAAACAAAAATGCATTCAAATTAATGTTGCCGCTAATCAGTAAAACACCACAGTGTCTTAAATATAATATTATATAGCAATAACAAAATAATAGTTGTAATAATAATTATAACAATAACAATAATTAACATTAATAAATAATAATAATAATAATAACATTTTAATAATAAATAATAGCAGTAGTCATAACAATAATAACACTAAAATAATTAGTTTTAAATCTCACGGCAGAAACACAAATGCATTCAAATTAATGTTGCTGCTAATTAATATTATTATATTAATAGTAATAACAAAAACAATAATAATAATTTAATAATATTATAACAATATTAATAATTATTATTATTAATACATAATACTGATAGTACTTATTTATACTACTTTGTAGTATTAGTACTTACAGCAATAAATAATAATGGTAATAATCACAATATTAATAATAACAATAATAGTTGTAATAATAATAATAACAATAATAGACATTAATAAAAAATAATAATAACATTTTAATAATAAATAATAGCAGTAGTCATAACAATAATACTACTAAAATAATTAGTTTTAAATCTCACGGCAGAAACAAAAATGCATTCAAATTAATGTTGCTGCTAATTAATATTATTATATTAATAGTAATAACAAAAACAATAATAATAATTGAATAATATTATAACAATATTAATAATAATTATTATTAATACATAATACTGATAGTACTTATTTATGGTACATTGTAGTATTAGTACTTACAACAATAAATACTAATGGTAATAATCACAATATTAATATTAACAATAATAGCCCTTTAATAATAAATGACAGTAGTAGTCATAATAATAATGAAAATAATAATAATAAAATAAGTTGTTTTAAATCTCACTGCAGAAACAAAAAGGCATTCAAATTAATTTTGCCGCTAATCAGTAAACCACCAAAGTGTCTTGAAAATAATAATATATAGTAATAATAACAATAATAATAGTTTTAATAATAATAACAATAACAATAATTAATATTAATAAATAATAATAATACTAATAATAGCACTTTAATAATAAATGATAGCAGTAGTCATAATAATAGTGATAATAATCAATCAATCAATGTTTATTTATACAGCCCTAAATCACAAGTGTCTCAAAGGGCTGTACAAGCCACAACGACATCCTCGGTACAGAGCCCACATAATAAAATAATTAGTTTTAAATCTCACTGCAGAAACAAAAATGCATTCAAATTAATGTTGCTGCTAATTAATGTCTTATATTAATAGTAATAACAAAATAATAATCATATTAGAACAATATTAATAATTATTATTATTAATAATTAATACTGATAGTACTTATTTATAGTAATTTGTAGTATTAGTACTTATAATAATAAATAATAATGGTAATAATCACAATATTCATAATACAAATAATAGCACTTTACTAATAAATGATAGTAGTAGTCATAATAATAATGAAAATAATAATAATAAAATAATTAGTTTTAAATCTCACTGCAGAAACAAAAATGCATTCAAATTAATGTTGCCGCTAATCAGTAAACCAGCACCGTGTCTTATATTAATAGTAATAACACAACTAATAATGTAATAATAATTATACGATAATAATATTATTATTAATACATAATGACAATAATGATAGTACTTATTTATAGTCATTTGTAGTATTACTACTTATAACAATAAATAATAATGGTAATAATGACAATAATAATAATAATAATAATAATGATAGTACTTATTTATAATAATTTGTAGTATTAGTAATTATAACAATAAATAATAATGGTAATACTGACAATAATAATAATAATAATAATAATGATAGTACTTATTTATAGTAATTTGTAGTATTGGTACTTATAACAAAAAATAATAATGGTAATAATGACAATAATAATAATAATAATAATAATAATAATAATAATAATAATAATAATAATAATAATAATAATAATGATAGTACTTATTTATAGTAGTTTGTAGTATTACTACTTATAACAATAAATAATAATGGTAATAATGACAATAATAATAATAATAATAATAATAATAATAATAATAATAGTAATAATAATAATAATAATGATAGTACTTATTTATAGTCATTTGTAGTATTAGTACTTATAACAATAAATAATAATGGTAATAATGACAATAATAATAATAATAATAGTAATAATAATAATAATGATAGTACTTATTTATAGTAATTTGTAGTATTAGTACTTATAACAATAAATAATAATGGTAATAATGACAATAATTATAATAATAATAATAATAATAATAATAATAATAATAATAATAATAATAATAATAATAAAATACTCTGCCATTAATTTTATAGAAATAATTATTCAGTGTTTTTTATTATGTTAACCTATTGGCTTGTAAAATGGTGAAACCCCAAAATTGAAGTCATATTTCATCCCAAGATAGTTATAAAAATATGAATAGTTCTTTTTTGGGTAGCTGACATGTTTGGCCCTTAGAGTAAACACGTATGAGTGAATATTAAGGTGCTCATAAAGCCAGAGCTAATGTGTTCGACCCTAAAAAAAAAAAAAAAAGCGGATCATTTACTGGAGTGGCAACATCCTGCTTGCCTCTTCTTCCTTGAACGCCAACACGTCTACAAAACCTCTCTAGATTTGTGAGACTACAGCAAAGACATCTGTCTCCCTTGCACATTAATACAAATAGACTTCTGTTTATGCCGTTGACTTCAAAGTCCTTAAAAGGTTGACGCTCCGCGGTACACAAAGAGGATGTTCACATCAATCAAGTGGTCTAACGAGGCAGCCGTCACCTCATCCACGCCGTGAATCGCTGATTGGCCATTCAGGCGCTGGCCTTTGTCGGAGGCCTCCAGCTGGAGGGCTCTCGTCGGCGCGCACCAATCACGCAGCCTTTCACGGGAGAGCTCCGGTGTCAAGATCGCGGCGTTTCGCACAACGCCGCCATTAATTATTCACGGTTATTAAAACTGCCAATTTGTCACGATGAACGCCGCCGCGTCACACCTCGGCGCCGTCGCCAAAGTGGCTCCGCACGCGCGACCTCCGGTTGGCGCCCGCCGACAATAATTCCGAGGTAAACGTTTTTCACGGGAATGAAACGACGCTCATTAAGCTTGTGAGGTCTCATCTCGTCTCGTTAAGTCCTTGCTTGTTTGAGACATTTATTTCTTTTTTTGGTCCCAACATGACCTTCCCCTGGCTATTGATTGGATCCCGGCACGCAGTGTACAAACACGGAGATAAGGAGCAGGAGAGTGCCCACTCCACAGCACAAATCAAGAAAAGTAGCTTGTCTCTTTTACAGGTAAGAGCACTCTTATAAACAAACCCAAAATGTGCTTGTAACACGGGGCTTGGCATCGTCTTGCTGAAATAAGCAGGGGCGTCCATGATAGCGTTGCTTGGA
>NC_084749.1:13077188-13099688 GCF_033978785.1 Entelurus aequoreus
AAAGTCAAACAGCCTTTCGAAAAATATGCCTCTAAAGTCAAACAACTTTTTGTAAAAATATGCCTCTAAAGTCAAACATTTTGCAAAAATATTCCTCTAAAATCAAACAACCTTTTGTAAAAAAATAAGCCTCTGAAATCAAACAACAATTTGTAAAAATATGCCTCTGAAGTCAAACAACAGTTTGTAAAAATATGCCTCTAAAGTCAAACATTTTGTAAAAATATGCCTCCAAAGTCAAACCGTGTGTAAAAATATGCCTCCAAAGTCAAACAACATAGGTTGATTGGCAACACTAAATTGGCCGTAGTGTGTGAATGTGAGTGTGAATGTTGTCTGTCTATCTGTGTTGGTCCTGTGATGAGGTGGCGACTTGTCCAGGGTGTACCCCGCCTTCCGCCCGATTGTAGCTGAGATAGGCTCCAGCGCCCCCCGCGACCCCGAGAGGGAATAAGCGGTAGAAAATGGATGGATGGATGGATGGATGCCTCTAAAGTCAAACAACATTTCGAAAAATATGCCTCTGAAGTCAAACATGCCTCTAAAATAAAACATTTTGTAAAAATATGCCTCCAAAGTCAAACAAGATTTTGCAAAAAATATGCCTCTAAAGTCAAACAAACTCTTCAAAAAATATGCCTCTGCAATCAAACAACAGTTTGTAAAAATATGCCTCTAAAGTCAAACAACCTTTTGTAAAAAAATGCCTCTTAAGTCAAACAACAGTTTGTAAAAATATGCCTCTAAAGTCAAACAACCTCTTCAAAAAATATACCTCTAAAGTTAAACAACTTTTTGTAAAAATATGCCTCTAAAGTCAAACATTTTGCTAAAATATGCCTCTAAAGTCAAACGTTTCAAAAAATCAGCCTCTAAAGACAAACAACCTCTTCTAAAAATATGCCTCTAAAGTCAAACAACTTTTTGTAAAAATATGCCTCTAAAGTCAAACATTTTGCAAAAATATGCCTCTAAAGTCAAACAACCTCTTTTAAAAATATGCCTCGAAGTCAAACAAACTTTTGTAAAAATGTACCTCTAAAGTCAAACAAATGTTTTTTAAATGTGCCTCTAAAATCAAACATTTTGTAAAAAAATATGCCTCTAAAGTCAAACATTTTTTTAAAATGTGCCTCTAAAATAAAACATTTTGTTAAAATATGCCTCTAAAGTCAAACAACCTTTTGTAAAAATATACCTCTAAGTCAAACATTTTGCAAAAATATAACTCTAAAGTCAAACAACATTTTATAAAAATGTGCCTCTAAAGTCAAACATTTTGTAAAAAATATACCTCTAAAGTCAAACTTTTTTTTTTTTTTTAAATATGCCTCTAAAGTCAAACATTTTGCAAAAATATGCCTCTAAAGTCAAACACACCTGTTCTAAAAAATGCCTTTTGAAGTCACACAAGATTTTGTAAAAATATGCCTCTAAAATCAAACATTTTGTAAAAATATCCCTCTGAAGTCAAACAACCTTATGTAAAAACATACCTCTAAAGTCAAACATTTGTAAAACTATGCCTCTAAAGTCAAATATTTGTAAAAATATATATAAAATATAAATAAAATATAAAATAACCTGTTTCGAAGGATTTCCCTGATGAGCAGGGAAACCTGCGAAACAGGCTTGTAGGGATGATATAGCCTCTATGTTTTTTCCTGATCTAACGTATATTCCGCTCTACCCCGGTATTGAGCACTGTATAACGGATAAACCACATAAACCTCGACTTTATATATATATATATATATGTCTTAATTATATTATCCAAACTGAGAGATGAAATAGTCTTGCGGCCCGGGGGCCATTTGGTCATTTTTTAACGGCCCCACGGCCCATTTTAAAATACGATTAAAAAAATTAAAAACATAAAAAGTGGTATGAAAGACCAAACAGGTGAAATGTAACAAGAAAATGTTGCAATGTTTACTCTAATAACACAAAGCTGCCATGCAGGCTGTTTCTTTCTTTTAAAAAAAAATAATTAATGAAAATCAATGTTATTATGAATTATTGACCTATCCAAGGCTCCAATTACGTCACATTAAATATTGCACTTTGAAATATTTTTTAGGGAAAATGTTGCATATTTTGTGTTTGCCATATAAAAAATTGAGTTGTCTTTTTTTTTTTTTTTTTAAAAAGGGCCTAAAACGAACAAACAAAAATACAACTTATAATTAACGGATAGATCTGAAGTTGATCTCGAGATTATTGTGTTAAAAGTAAACAGTAAAAAAAAAATATAATTTATTTTTTAACACTTTAATGAGTAGGACCCTTTTGGTTCCCCAATAATTTTTGTGTGATTTGTTTTTAAGTGTCATCGCTCAAAAAATAACAATGAATTAAAATCAATGATGTTATGAGCTGTTGACCTTTTTAAGGCTCCAATTATTGTATAATCTCAAATATTCCACTTAAAAATGTTATTGGGTGAAAATATTGCATATTTTGTGTTTTTTTTCCATAAAAAAACAGGGTTTTCTTTGACAAAAAGAGCCTACGACTTAAATCTTTAAAAACCTTATATTGACAGACAGACCTAATGTTGATCTATGGATTTAAAACTTGAATAATAATAAAAATAATAATACTGAATAATGACACATTTTTTATATATTTTTTTAACAAAACCCTTTGGGGTCCCTGGGATCAAGCCTGCGTGGAGGCCTAAATGTATATTTAGGGTCCGCCCTGTACCCTGTACAAAGGACTCCCACAGGGAGTCCTTTGTACTGGTTACAAAGGAACCTATTGTATTTGTAAGGTTTTATTATTAGGGTTCGCATGTACCCTGTATAAAGGACTCCCACAGGGAGTCCTTTATACAGGTACAAAGGAACCTATTGTTTTTGTAAGGTTTTATTATTATTATTCCGCAGCTTTGCGCACTACTTTGCCCCCCTTAACATGCTTCAAAACTCACCAAATTTTACACACACATAGAAAAACGTGCCCCAAAGAGTTTAGTAAAAAACATAACCCCAAAAATCAAGGAAGTAAACTGTCTCTAACTCCCACTAGGAAGGTCGTAGAGACATCAAACAAAAACCTCTATGTAGGTCTGACTTAGACCTACATTTCATAATTTCACATCCTCGGGCAAAAACCAACAGGAAGTTGGCAATTTCCCCTTCAACACAAAAAATGACTAAAAACACTCATTTTTGCCTCTTTGACCTGTAATTTGACCCCCTTAAAATACTTCAAAACTCACCAAACTTTCCCCACACATTGGGACTGGTGGAAATTGCAATCTAAAAAAAAACAGAACCCCAAAACTCAAAATTGCGCTCTAGCGCAATTTTTGAATAAAACAGAGACAAAACTGCTCCTCAGAGGAAAACTCCGGTAGGAACGTCTTAGAGACATGAAACAAACACTTCTATGTAGGTCTCACCTAGACCTACATTTCATAGATTGACATCCTTCAGCAAAAATCAACAGGAAGTTTGCAATCCCTCCTTCAAAACAAAATTTTTGTTAAAACCGGTCACCAAACATCAAACATTATCTCCTCTGAGCGCGTTTGTCGTTTCGGCTTCAAACTACTACAGGAGAGAGATTGAACCCTTCTGATTAAAAGTTGACGACGGCGTTTTGATACGTGCTACCGTTTTGATTTTACGAGCTTTCAAAAACCGGTTGCGCTAAAGCTGCTGCTCTGCTGCTGTGCTTTTACGAGCCTTCAAAGAAAACAACCACTGTGCAGCGGCACCTAGGAAAAAACCACAGACAACACTTCCTCTAACTCCCAGTACGAATAGCGTAGAGACATGAAACAAAAACCTCTATGTAGGTCTGACTTAGAGCTATATTTCATACACTGACATCCTTCAGCAAAAATCAACAGGAAGTTGGCAATCACCCCTTCAAAACAAAAGTTTCATAAAAAACACTCATTTTTGCCTTATTGAGCTGTAATTTGACCGCCTTAAAATACTTCAAAACTCACCAAACTTTTTACACACATCAGGACTGGCGGAAATTGCGATCTAATTAGGACTAGCACCTGCCAAAGATGCGGACCCGACCAACGCTGCTTGCAGCTTTAATTTTTATATGTTTTTTAAAATAAAAAAATATCAAAATGGCCCCCGCTTGCTTTGATTTTTCAGTGAGCGGACCTCAGTGGAAAAAGTTTGGACAACCCTGATATACACAGTATATATACATATATATATATATTACACTGTACATACTGTAATATATATATATACTGTGCATGTATATTATTTTAATTGAAAACTAACCCTTGTTACTTCCATTACAGCTAATAATAGTTTTATGATACTACTCTTGTATTGTGCTTGACTAGGTGTACCTAATATTATGTCCTATGCCTTTCATCCTTCCGGTTTTATGAAAGAAAAAAAAAAAAAAAAAAATCCACAATCATAGGTTTAAAGACTGTATCGACCTGTAGGAGTCGGCCACGCCGGATCATTAACTATGTTATGCTTCGGAAACTTCAGGGTCTTATCTGCATTTTACAGTCAGGGGCACCTTACAAATGGGGGCGGGGGGGGGGGGGGGGTACTTTCATGGTCCCCCAACCCCCCCCCCCCCCCCACCCCCGTCGAGGCAAGCCTTCCTTGACAAATGTTAGGAGGACAGAGGCAAAAGTCGTAATCTCTCAAGCATTTCTAATGAGTTTTTCTCCCACAATTATTTGATAAGAGCAGACGCCACCGGCGGCGACGCGTGTGATACACTAGCTGCCGCACGCCGCCGGCTTGGGGGGGGCAACATTGCCAGCGATACAAGGCGAGAGGCTGGAGTTATGACCGCCGTTACCGATCTGCCGCTGCGTATTCTCAGCACTACCTTTGACAAACACCTACTAGAGGCCTTAATCCTCATCCTTGACCTCCAGAGCACTGCCACTCACCACGCTGAGTCCCAGCTGCTCCCTCTGCAGGTAGGGAAGGTTCCTGCGCTCCAGGCCGGCCAGATAGTGCTGCAGCCGGGAGTAGGTGTAGGGGTAGCAGTAGGCGAACTGGTACACGTCGTCCTCTCGGTCGAAGCAGAAGGCGAAGGACATGACGTAGTTGCGGCGGTGGTCCGGGCAGCGGTAGTAGTAGACGTTCTTGGCGGGGAGTCTCTGCCTGCCGGACGACATGTTTGGAAGTCATCATCATCATGAAATCAAACCGACGGAGGATGTGAATTGTCCCCAACCACCGAGCCGATTGGTACCGGGCTGCACAAGAAATAAATAAAAAATAAAAAAAATATATATATATTTTCTATTTTTTATTAAATCAACATAAAAAACATAATATATACATTATATATCAATATAGATCAGGGGTCACCAACCTTTTTGAAACCAAGAGCTACTTCTTGGGTAGTGATTAATGCGAAGGGCTACCATTTTGATACACACTTAAATAAATTGCCAGAAATAGCCAATTTGCTCAATTTACCTTTAACTCTATGTTATTATTAATAATTAATGATATTTACACTTAATTGAACGGTTTAAAAGAGGAGAAAACATGAAAAAAATGACAATTAAATTTTGAAACATAGTTTGTCTTCAATTTCGAATCTTTAAAATTCTAAATTTAACCGAAAAAAAGAAGACAAAAACTTAAAAAAATAATTTATGGAACATCATTAGTAATTGTTCCTGATTAAGATTAATTTTAGAATTTTGATGACATGTTTTAAATAATCCAATCTACACTTTGTTAGAATATATAACAAATTGGACCAAGCTATATTTCTGACAAAGACAAATAATTATTTCTTCTAGATTTTCCAGAACAAACATTTTAAAATAAATTCAAAAGACTTTGAAATAAAATTTAAATTTGATTCTACAGCTTTTCTAGATTTGCCAGAATAATTTTTTTGAATTTTAATCATATTAAGTTTGAAGAAATATTTCACAAATATTCTTCGTCGAAAAAACAGAAGATAAAATGAAGAATTAAATTACAATTTATTTATTATTCTTTACAATAAAAAAAAATACATTTACTTGAACATTGATTTAAATTGTCAGGAAAGAAGAGGAAGGAATTTAAAAGATAAAAAGGTATATGTGTTTAAAAATCCTAAATTCATTTTTAAGGTTGTATTTTTTCTCTAAATTTGTCTTTCTGAAAGTAATAAGAAGCAAAGTAAAAAAATTAATGAATTCATTTAAACAAGTGAAGACCAAGTCTTTAAAATATTTTCTTGGATTTTCAAATTCTATTTGAGTTTTGTCTCTCTTAGAATTAAAAATGTCGGGCAAAGCGAGACCAGCTTGCTAGTAAATAAATAAAATTAAAAAAAATAGAGGCAGCTCACTGGTAAGTGCTGCTATTTGAGCTATTTTCAGAACAGGCCAGCGGGCGACTCATCTGGTCCTTACGGGCTACCTGGTGCCCGCGGGCACCGCGTTGGTGACCCCTGATATAGATCAATACAGTCTGCAGGGATACAGTCCGTAAGCACACATGATTGTATTTCTTTATGGAAAAAAATAATAATTAAACCCCCCCCTCGGTCCGTGGGATAAATGTTCAAGCGTTGACCGGTCCGCAGCTACAAAAAGGTTGGGGACCACTGGTTTAAAGAACTGATGTCGAGTGTTTGTCTGGAGTGTGAAGAGATGTCAAAAGCAATACTCTCACAGAACATTCATATTTCTCTCAATATTTAACCTTCAGTCGCGGTGCGAGCGCAGGGATAATTGAAGATGAATCGTAAATGCCATCAGCAGGTATCAGTTGATGACTGTCTATCAGTGTGATGGACAGCGGCTGATGTTTATCACGTCTTCATTCCATTTGTACCACTGACTGGTTATTCCCTACGTAAATACTATAGGGTGTCCCTACCCGGTCCGATCAGCATTGAACGGATTATCGGCTCGCATTTAAACTGTCCTACACAAGGTTGGTCTTTGAGCCAGGTCGGATACAAAATGTAAACACGGTAGGCTACGGTCAGGTTCAAACACTGAGACAATAAACAAGGAGTTAAACAGAGACAGACTTAACTTTGGCTCAATTTGACTCTTGCACAGTCTCCAGCATGCTCTGGCGAAAGATTGTACGCCTTCTCTTTTACTTGGACTTTCCCTGACTACATGGCAACAGCTGTTTCTAAGGGACGTGGGTCGTAAACCGCCATCGCCTTTGGTTACAGAACAGTTCAAAGAAAAGGTCGTAAAAGAGTTCACAGAAAAGGTCGTAAAACAGTTCACAGAAAAGGTCGCCTTGAGGGGAGTCAGGCCCTGCTTCGTCTCCGCTTTGTAGTTCTTGGGTCAAGACAATATATTTCTGTTGATTACAATACATGAAAGAAACAGAACACCTTCATGTTGCTTCGCATCCTACACAGTGGAGTTTTACAAGCCTTTCGTGTGATACGTTCAAAGACAGCTTTTGTCCTCTCGCCGGGAACTCATTGAAACACAAAGTTTTGTGATAACTTAGATACAATTATTCTTACAGCTACGGTGCTATCAGGAACTAGCAGCTACACAACAGCTAAGCACACAATAGCACACAAGCTAGACCATTGCAATAAGCGTCTGGAAAGTATCAAGTCAAATCTGTCATGATCCGTGGCCCGGATCGTGTTTTGTTTAGTCATGTTCTGTTAGTTTTGGACTCCCTTAGTAAAATACTGAACAGACGTTTATAGGTATAAGGTAAACATCTGTTCAGTATTCTAACATAAAAGTGTTTGATTGTGAGGCATTAAAAGCCACAAATAGCAACGGGTCCATCAGACCCACAAACGCTGGCTGAGTAACAACAATATGAACATTACACAAGGGTTAACATGCAAATTAGTAACATATTGACTCTTAATTAGTCATTATTAAGTACTTATTAATGCCTTAGTCTGCATGGCCTTATTATACAACCAGTAAGCCATTAACTAAGAGTCTTCCCACAATAACATCAGAATTATTTCTTAGTAGTAACCCTAACCCTTATATGTTCTCCTAGTGTCCAAATAACTCTAAATTAAGTCTTTCTTACATAGAATATATGTTCCCCATACTAAAGTGTTACCATATAATATAATATATAAGTATATATTATGTTATATATAATATATATATATAATATATATATAATATATATATATAAATATAATATATATAAATATAATATATATATATATATATATATATATATATATATATATATATATATATATATATATATATTATATTGTATATATAATATGTAAATATTACATATGTTATATTTTATATTGCTACTATTGTAAATTCTTTGTCTACTTTATACCTTTTGTTTTTCACCCTTGTTTTTTGTGCCCTTGTGTGCATTATCCTTTCCGTCTTTTGTATTTGAGCTACTGTGTGAAACAATTTCCCTTGTGGATCATTAAAGTTTGTCTAAGTCAAAGTCTAAGTTTTAACTAAAAAGTAAATGTGTTTCTGTCAGGTTCAAACACTGATGACATATATTAAAAAAGACAAGAAGCAAGGAATTAAACAGAGACAGAATTAAATTCGGCTCAATTGAGGAGAGACGTCTGGGCTGTACTCTTGAACAGTCTCCATCACGCTCTGGCGAAAGATTGTACGCCTCCTCTTTTATTTGGACTTTCCCTAAATACATGGCAACATCTGTTTCTAAGGGACGGGGGTCGTAAACAGCCATCGCCTTTGATTACAACAGTTCAAAGAAAAGGTTGTAAAACAGTTAAAAAAAGAGGTCCCTGGAGTGGAGTCAGGTCCTGCTTCCTCTTCGCTCTGTAGATCTCGGGTTAAGACAATATATTTCTGTTGATTGTTAGTATGAACATAGACTTTTATATAAAAAGCTACATATTTAATGAAATATAATTACTGTAATTTTACATGAATTTGAAAGTAATTTAAGAAAACAGAAAATGCTATGTATAGTTAATTTGGTATTTTTCTGTAAAAAAAAATAGAAATATACATAGTTTGTCATTACTGGCATATTACTTAAAATAACAGGCGGATTGTTTATTTACAGATAATGTCTTCAATTCTACAGTTTTATAAACTATTTAAAAAAAAAAAAGAAAAATTACAGTAGAAATTTTGAGTAAATTAACCATAAAAATAGGATTTTTTTTTTAGTGTGGGAAACGCAGGGTAAAAAAAAATCACAAAAAAAAAAATCCTATTTTTATGGTTAATTTACTTTTTTGTTTTTTACAGTGTGGGAAACACACGGGGCAGCACGGTGGAAGAGGGGTTAGTGCGTCTGCCTCACAATACGAAGGTCCTGAGTAGTCGTGAGTTCAATCCCGGCCTCGGGATCTTTCTGTGTGGATTTTGCATGTCCTCCCCGTGACTGCGTGGGTTCCCTCCGGGTACTCCGGCTTCCTCCCACCTCCAAAGACTGGGGATAGGTTGATTGGCAACACTAAATTGGCCCTAGTGTGTGAATGTGAGTGTGAATGTTGTCTTGTCTATCTGTGTTGGCCCTGCGACGATGAGGTGGCGACTTGTCCAGGGTGTACCCCGCCTTCCGCCCGATTGTAGCTGAGATCAAGGTCTCGGGGGGCGCTGGAGCCTAAGGGAATAAGCGGTAGAAAATGGATGGATGGAAACGCACGGCCCGCCACTGATTTGTAGTGCGTACCATTTGTGACAAGAAGTCGGAATTCCCGAGTTCCTAGTCCAGGGGTCACCAACCTTTTTCAAACCAAGAGCTACTTCTTGGGTAGTGATTAATGCGAAGGGCTACCAGTTTGATACACACTTAAATAAATTGCCAGAAATAGCCAATTTGCTCAATTTACCTTTAACTCTATGTTATTATTAATAATTAATGATATTTACACTTAATTGAACGGTTTAAAAGAGGAGAAAACACGAAACAAATGACAATTACATTTTGAAACATAGCTTATCTTCAATTTCGACTCTTTAAAATTCAAAATTCAACCGAAAAAAAGAAGAGAAAAACTAGCTAATTCGAATCTTTTTGAAAAAATTAAAAAAAGAATTTATGGAACATCATTAGTAATTTTTCCTGATTAAGATTAATTTTAGAATTTTGATGACATGTTTTAAATAGGTTAAAATCCAATCTACACTTTGTTAGAATATATAACAAATTGGACCAAGCTATATTTCTAACAAAGACAAATCATTATTTCTTCTAGATTTTCCAGAACAAAAATTTAAAAAGAAATTCAAAAGACTTTGAAATAAGATTTAAATTTGATTCTACAGATTTTCTAGATTTGCCGGAATCATTTTTTTGAATTTTAATCATAAGTTTGAAGAAATATTTCACAAATATTCTTTGTCGAAAAAACAAAAGCTAAAATTAAGAATTAAATCAAAATGTATTAATTATTCTTTACAATAAAAAAAATAAATTTACTTGAACATTGACTTAAATTGTCAGGAAAGAAAAGGAAGGAATTTAAAAGGTAAAAAGGTATATGTGTTTCAAAATCCTAAAATCATTTTTAAGGTTGTATTTTTTCTCTAAAATTGTCTTTAAGAAAGTTATAAGAAGCAAAGTAAAACAATTAATGAATTTATTTAAACAAGTGAAGACCAAGTCTTTAAAATATTTTCTTGGATTTTCAAATTTTATTTGAGTTTTGTCTCTCTTAGAATTAAAAATGTCGAGCAAAGCGAGACCAGCTTGCTAGTAAATAAATAAAATTTAAAAAATAGAGGCAGCTCACTGGTAAGTGCTGCTATTTGAGCTATTTTTAGAACAGGCCAGCGGGCTACTCATCTGGTCCTTATGGGCTACCTGGTGCCCGCGGGCACCGCGTTGGTGACCCCTGTCCTAGTCGTTTATTAGCAGAAAATAGTTTGTTTTGGCAGTCATTTCCAGTATTTTTTTTTTTTTTTTGCAATTTACTGCTGATTTAACAGTGTTTCCCTACATGGTGGGTACTGAGATGCAAGCAGGCTGCGTGTCGCCTGCCGGGCCCGGTGCTAAACTAAAAAAAAAAGCTGACTGCTCTTTGCACCTCACGCCGGATCAATGGGGTATGGGACAGTCTGCTGCAGTGCACACAACTTCTCTGCTTACGCCACCTGTTTTCAGTTCACACCCTTCATCCGCCTCCCCACCCCGGCAGAGTCGTCGTGAAGGGTGTAGCACGTGACCGCCTTTGCCTCTTCTACCTTCCAAATATCTGCAGCACTGTCACTTTTGCGAGGGTTCTGACAGTCGACGTAGAAAGTCCACGCGTTGGGGAGGAAAACAGCTCTGCCGACAAAAAAAGTCGTGCAGATGCTGCGCAGAGATGAGGATAAAGGAGGGAGGCGGTGACTGATTGATGGCTGTGCGGTGTTTGGATCAGGAAGAAAGGTGGTATGAGGAGATAAGAGAGCGGGGAGATGGCAGATCCGGGTCTGATACGCGGGAAGGGGATGGCGGCGGGCTGAGGGATGGCAGGGCCGCCTGTTGTGATCGAGCATCTCTGGCAAGAGACGAGATGGAGATGGTATCGGGTTGTGCGATAGGAACTGTGGGGGCGGGGGGGCGGGGGGGGGGGGGGGGGGCTGACAATCAACAAAACGGGACAGACTGTTCGCCGCCGGCTCTCAGAACTTCCCCTGCCCCGAAGGAGGGAGGAAAGACAGTTTGATGCCTTTGCGCAAACACGTTACGTGTCAGCTTTTAAAGGCCGCCGAGGGGGTACGGTTTCTGCTCGGGTTCGGAAACCCCGGCCCCCGTCTTGTGCGTCGTCTTGTGCCCGCGGTGATAGCGGTGTTGGCGACGCGGCAAAGAAAAAGGACGAAAGGTGGAAGACTTCGGGGGTTATGTGGGCCCCGAGTACAACAACACCTGAGAAAGTAACATGTCATCCAAATGGTAAAATGGTAAATGGGTTATACTTGTATAGCGCTTTTCGACCTTCAAGGTACTCAAAGCGCTTTGACACTATTTCCACATTCACCCATTCACACACACATTGATGGCGGGAGCTGCCATGCAAGGCCCCAAACCACGACCCGTCAGAAGCAAGGGTGACGTGTCTTGCTCAAGGACACAGGCAATGTTCCCTCTAATTGTTCATGTGTGTGAGCAAACACAAAAACTCCCTGAGCATTCAGTGGAGCACATGTGAGCAACATCACACGTGGCAACACCAGCAGCACACCCGTCTCACATGAGAGGAGTCTTTTTCATGAGACAGGAGGGGTCTGGTTTCTTTGATGTATTGTAATCCACAGGAAGATTTTGTCTTTACCCGAGATCTACAAAGCGGAGAGGAGGCAGGGCCTGACCTCCCTCCGGGCACCTTTTCTTTGAACTGTTTTACGACCTTTTCTTTGAACTGTTCTGCAACCAAAGGCGATGGCTGTTTACGACCCCTCTCCCTTAGAAACAGCTGTTGCCATGTAATCAGGGAAAGTCCAAATAAAAGAGGAGGCGTACACGTGGGACGACACTACAAGGGTACATTGTCTACGCGTTTCTCCTCAATTGAGCTAAATTGAATTATGTCTCTGTTTAATTCCTTGCTTCTTGTCTTGTTTAATAGATGTCATCAGTGTTTGAACCTGACACCATGTAAGATCTGTTTTAATTGCTGATGCGGGTTTATTGATTTTTAAATGCGCCGAAAAATAGCTTGGCACTCAGCATCAAGGATTGGAATTGGGGCTTAAATCACCAAAATGATTCCCGAGCGCGGCCACCGCTGCTGCTCACTGCTCCCCTCACCTCCCAGGGGGTGGAACAAGGGAATGGGTCAAATGCAGAGGGTAATTTCACTGCACCTAGTGTGTGTGTGTGACTATCAGTGGTACTTTATTTTTAACTTTAAATCAAACGTAAGCCTGTCCAAACAAACTGCCCTGATCTCCAGAATCCACCTTCCTCGTTGGGTCAACACTTGGAAAAGTCACCAGGAGCTTTAGCAGTGCCTGGAGGTGACGCTTCATCCCTTTACATATTTCTCTGGTCCGTCGACGCAAACCAATCTCTCCCATGTCCCACTTGTTGGAGGGGAAGTGTGTGTCACCTTGCCAGAGAGTGAAAAAGTCCCGGCTATTGATTTTAATTACCGCTGCTTGTCATGGCATTATAGTTATAGGCTAGGGGGGAAAACCCGGTGGAAGGTTTGAGCAACGCCGAGAAGCGACGCACCGGCTTTAAATACCACAGTCCCGCAGACGAAAAAAGTCAAAAATCGAAACAAAATAAAATCCGAAGCACATCCAGGAAACATTCCCTGAGGTTTAATCTGAGCGGCTCCTGTTTGGCAGCTGGCAATTTGTTTTATCTAAATGGTTACCTTCTCCCCTGCCCATCTCTAGACGCGGTACTGTGCCGTCGCTCCCAAACCGAATTATCACAACGTGGGATGAGAGGGAAGGTAAAAATAAAAAAATAAAATAAAAAAAGGCTTTCCCTAGATAAGACGCTCACACGTGGTTTTACAATTCAGCGATTACGGAGACACAGACACACCAACAAGGTCATGGGGTGAGTTAATACTTGAGTGTATGAACACGTATATTGTCATAAGTTATCACACAACTTGTTTGGTGGCAGTTCCGGTTGCCCTGCGTGAAGACCAGTGGCCCTGGTTTCCATCTACTTGTGCTCACAAAGCTGTCCTTGTTCTTATCAAGCAAAGGCGGACAGCTTGTAAATCTCCACTGTGTGCCATGGAATGCGCCTCGCCGTAGAAGTGTCTGTTTTTCAGATCTGGACAGCCACGGGAGGGGCCGTATCAGGACCCGAAGTCTCCAAGAAGATAAGGCGGACGAGCAGAGAGGGGGCGAACCCGACACCGCTCCAAGCACATTTTGTTTGAACTGTTTATGACCCAGTGCTGGGCTGCTGCATAACGTGACCCCTCCCCTTAGAAGCAGCTTCAGCTATGTAATCAGGGAATGCCCAAATAAATGGGGAAGCGCTGGAACTTTTTCCTCGGAGCGTGGGGTGACACTGTACGAGGGTGCAGGTCCACACGCTCTCCTCACGAGCTAAATTGAATCCTGTCTCTGTTAGATTCTTTGCTTCTTGTCCTGTTTAATAGATAGTTCGGTGTTTGAACCTGACCTATATAAACTAGAAGAGGCAATTCCTAAAGGAATCGCGTGTGAATGCTCCAATGCTGAAGTGAAATGCTGACATAATGTAGTATCAATATAAGAATAGTTTGAATGTTGAAGAGCTGACGCCAAACTTGAAATGCTAATGAAATGTAGGATGAATGTAGAAATGGTTTGAATGTTGAAATGGTTTGAATGCTGCATTGGTTTGAATTTCCAGGAAAACCGGAATTTGGTTTGGAACTTGGGGAAGTGTTAGGTTGATTGTCCAGGATGAGTGTAATGTGTTGATGTTGGAATGGTTTGAATAGGTTGAAAAATGTGGGAATTTTGCAACTTGGAAACATGTCCCATTCATTTCAATGGGAACTTCCTGGAAATTTGGGAATTTTGGGAAAAGCGGGTTTAAAAAAAAAATGATTAGGAGCATGAATGCCCTGAATGAGCTGAATTGGTCGGTGTTAGAATTGTTTAAATCGGGCAAGAAATGTTGAAGTAGTAAATGGTATTAGGGAATTTCGGGGAAATTTGGAATTTTTTTGAACTTGGAAAAAGGGTAGTTTGAATTTCCAGAATGGTGGAAGGTGTTAAAAGTGGAACGGTTTGAATGGGTTGAAGAATGTGGAAATGGTGGAAGTTTGAAAAATGGTCAATTAATTTTGAATGGGGAGAATGCAAAAAAAATAAAATAAAAAAGGAATTATGGGAAATCCGGGAATTTGTTTTTCGAATTGTTGAAGTAAAGCACACAATTCCTGAACAGGCTGAATATTTTGACGTTGGAACGGTTTGAATCAGATGAAAAATGTGGGAATTGTGGATCTTTGAAGAATGTCCCATTGTTTTAAATGTGAATTTCAGAAACAATTGGGAATTTCGGGAAAAGCGGGAATTTTTTTGAAAATGGTAAACAACTTGAATGGTCTGAACGAGTTGAAATGGTTGGTTTCGGAATTTTTCAAATCGGTCGAGAAAGGTTGCAAGTAGTAACATGTTGAATTGAGAAATGGTACTACGGATTTCCTGGAATTTCGGGAAATTTTTCCAGTTCAAAAAACAACTTTGTTTTTTTTGGCCTGATTAAGAGGAATGTTTTGACGGTAGAATGGTTGAAATGCGTTGAAAAATGTGGAAGGAGTAGTCTCCAGAAAAAGGGTGGAAATATGGCTTTGGAAAAGCAGGAATTCTGGAAAATCCTGAAATTGTTTGGAACTTGGAAAAAGGGTAGTTTAAATTTACAGAATGGTGGAAGGTGTTGAAGGTAGAATGGTTTGCATGGGTTGAAAAATGTGGAAATGGTGGAAGTTTGAAAAATGGCCAATTCATTTTGAATAGGGAAAATGCAACAAAAAAAAAAGAAGGAATTATGGGAAATCCGGGAATTTTTTTCAGATTTGTTGAAATACAGCACACAATTTGTGAACAGGCTGAATATTTTGAAGTTGGAACAGTTTAAATCAGATGGAAAATGTGGGAATTGTGGAACTTTGAAGAATGTCCCATTGATTGGGAATTTCAGGAACAATTGGGAATTTCGGGAAAAGCGGGACATTTTGTTTGAAAATGGTAAAAAAAAAATTTGTATGTCCTGAACGAGTTGAAAGGGTTGGTGTTGGAATTTTTCAAATCGATCGAGAAATGTTGAAGTAGTAACATGTTGAATTGAGAAATGGTACTACGGAATTCCTGGAATTTCGGGAAAACCGGGAATTTTTCCAGTTCAAAAAACAACTTTGTTTTTCTGTCCTGATTAAGAGGAATGTTTTGACGGTAGAATGGTTGGAATGCGTTGAAAAATGTGGACGGAGTAGTCGCCAGAAAAAAGGGTGGAAATAGGGCTTTGGAAAAGCAGGAATTCTGGAAAATCCTGACATTTTTTGGAACTTGGAAAAAGGGAAGTTTAAATTTACAGAATTGTGCAAGGTGTTGAAGGTAGAATGGTTTGCATGGGTTGAAGAATGTGGAAATGGTGGAATTGTAAAAAATGGCCAATTCATGTTGAATAGGGAACATGCAAAATATAAAAGGAATTATGGGAAATCCGGGAATTTTTTAAAAATTGTTGAAGTAGAGCACACAATTCCTGAACAGGCTGAATATTTTGAAGTTGGAACAGTTTGAATCAGATGGACAATGTGGGAATTGTGGATCTTTGAAGAATGTCCCATTGTTTTAAACGTGAATTTCAGAAACAATTGGGAATTTTGGTAAAAGCGGGAATTTTGTTTGAAAATGGTAAACAACTTGAATGGTCTGAACGAGTTGAAATGGTTGGTGTTGGTATATTTCAAATCGGTCGAGAAATGTTGCAAGTAGTAACATGTTGAATTGAGAAATGGTATTACGGAATTCCTGGAATTTCGGGAAATTTTTCCAGTTCAAAAAACAACTTTGTTTTTTTTGTCCTGATTAAGAGGAATGTTTTTACGGTAGAATGGTTGGAATGCGTTGAAAAATGTGGACGGAGTAGTCGCCAGAAAAAAGGGTGGAAATAGGGCTTTGGAAAAGCAGGAATTCTGGAAAATCCTGACATTTTTTGGAACTTGGAAAAAGGGTAGCTTAAATTTACAGAATAGTGGAAGGTGTTGAAGGTATATCAGAATTGTTGAAATACAGCACACAATTTCTGAACAGGCTGAATATTTTGAAGTTGGAACAGTTTGAATCAGAATAAATGTGGGAATTGTGGATCTTTGAAGATTGTCCCATTGATTGAGAATTTCAGAAACAATTGGGAATTTTGGGAAAAGCGGGAATTTTTGTTTGACAATAGTAAAAAAAAAACTTGAATGTCCTGAACGAGTTGAAATGGTTGGTGTTGGAATTTTTCAAATCGGTCGAGAAATGTTGAAGTAGTAACATGTTGAATTGAGAAATGGTATTACGGAATTCCTGGAATTTCGGGAAAACCGGGAATTTTTACAGTTAAACTTTGTTTTTTCTGTCCTGATTAAGAGGAATGTTTTGACGGAAGAATGGTTGGAATGCGTTGAAAAATGTGGACGGAGTAGTCGCCAGAAAAAAGGGTGGAAATAGGGTTTTGGAAAAGCAGGAATTCTGGAAAATCATGGAATTTTTTTGAATTTGGAAAAAGGGTAGTTTGAATTTCCAGAATGGTGGAAGGTGTTGAAGGTAGAATGGTTTGAATGGGTTGAAGAATGTGAAAATGGTGGAAGTTCGAAAAATGGCCAATTCATGTTGAATAGGGAAAATGCCCCCCAAAAAAGAAGGAATTATGGGAAATCCGGGAATTTTTTTCAGAATTGTTGAAATACAGCACACAATTTCTTTTTTTTTTTTATAATTTTTTTTTTTAATTAATCAATCAACAAAACAATACACAACAATACCACAACAATGCAATCCAATTCCAAAACCAAACCCGTCCCACCAATGTTAGGAATAACAACAAACAGAGCAATTGAGAGCAATTGAGGACACACAAACATGACACGGAACAATGCAAATGTAGTGAAACAAAAATGAACATTATCGACAACAGCATCAATATTAGTAATAATTTCAAAATAGCAGTGATTAAAAAAAACAACCCTCATTGATTTTATCATTAAAACATTAATAAAAAATAATTTTAAAAATTAGAAATGAACAATATTGTCACAGTGGCCCACACTTGCATCACATCTTACAAGCTTGACAACCCACTGTGTCCAATATTTTCCACAATGATATAATAAGTCATATTTTGGTTCATTTAATAGTTGAAACAAATTTAAATAATGGATCCCATATTCCAATATATTACTCATTATTATCTAAACTAAATGCAGTTTGTTCTACTGATATCATCTCCATAGCTTGTGTATACCAGTCAGTAAGAGTTGGACTAGCAACAGCTATCCATTTTTTAAATATTACCCTTTTTGTTATCATGCATATTGAAAGAAAAGCATTTTTACTCTTTGATGACACGTTACTAAATTGATGGAGATCCCCAAGAATGCAAGTTTGCAGTGTCATTGGGATGTTTATATTAAGGAATGTGATTGCTTCTTTTGTTGTTTTCAACCATAACTCTTTTATTCTCTGACATTCCCACAATAAATGAACAAGAGTTCCCTCAGCTGCCCGACACTTCATACATAACTTGCTATCCACTACACCAATTTTAAACAGCTGAGAAGATGTAAAATACAATCTATTCAATATCTTAAATTGAGTCAGCTTATCTTTAATGCTTCTAAAGGGCTTATTGGCATTTTTCCAAATATCATTCCATGATATGTCTCTTTCATCGAAAATGTTTAAGTCCATCATCCATTTCCGAACACATGCATCATTTGCATTTCTAGTGTGGTGTTCATTTATTATTCCATAAAATAGTTTAATTAATTTCTTAATTGTATCTTGATTAAAAATTGCATCTTCCAGTTCATGGCTATTTAAAGACATACTTTCAGAGGATATGCATTTATTTACAGTGTGTTTTAATGAGATAAAATTTAAAAAATGATTTCTGGGTACATTATATTGTTCAACTAAATCATTGAACGGTTTACAAGAGTTTTTATTAATAATATGATGAGGTTTAGTAATACCTCTGTCTTTCCATGTTGTCCATTTAACCACATGTTTATTAATTATGATATTAGGATTGTACCAAAGCGGTTGATTTACAGATGTCATTGGGTTGATTCCTAGTATTTTCTGGCACAGTTTTAGAATGTTAAAGGTGGCTTCTATTGGGCTCTGCCTCAATTCATTAGGTATTTTTTAAATATAATATAAGCTCCCCACATCAATGTCCAAATTCATTAACATTTTCTGAACAGGCTGAATATTTTGAAGTTGGAACAGTTTGAATCAGATGAAAAATGTGGTAATTGTGGATCTTTGAAGAATGTCCCATTGTTTTAAATGTGAAATTCAGAAACAATTGGGAATTTCGGGAATTTTTTTGAAAATGGTAAACAACTTGAATGGCGTGAACGAGTTGAAATGGTTGGTGTTGGAATTTTTCAAATCGGTCGAGAAATGTTGCAAGTAGTAACATGTTGAATTGAGAAATGGTACTATGGAATTTCGGGAAATTTTTCCAGTTCCAAAGACAACTCCGTTTTTTTGCTTGTTGCTAACGGAAAGAAAACCGGTCCGCAATGTGGCGCTTGGCGGCGGCAATAAGGCAAAGGAGGACAGGCGGCGTTGAGCGAGTGGGTAGCGCCATCGGTAGCTAAAAAACTCAAGTCTCCTGAAGTTTCACGACGGAGGCTTACAAATTGGTGGCTTTCACGCATGCGACACCTTGTCTATATTTCGGAATCAATCAAGCGTGGCGGACACGCCAATCAAGAGCTTCTCCGAGCACTTTGGCAGACAAAGGCAAAGAGGACAAAAAAATCCCCCCCACATAAACACACTCGGAGACCCACACTTTCCTTTTTATTTCCCGCCTCGCTGTTGTCAAACGCTCATCCCGTCAACCGTTTGGAAGGTTATGTGTTTTGCAATAAGCCCGTGCCGCGGATCACCAACGAGCTCATTTGAGGCAAATAGTCGAGTTTGGCAAACATCTCACAGCCGATGACACGCGTCTTTATTCCCTCGACGCCGCCGCGCCAATAACTGAAGGGGCCAACGCTTCTTGGCAATGGGAAAAACGGGGCCAGCTTGGTTTATTGTTGTCAAAAAAAACCCACGCCCGTGTCCCCGTCGTGTCTGTGAAGTCGCTTCCAAACAACTACTTCCCAGTAATGGACCACATAGGCGTGTGTGAGGACACATGACGGCGTGTCAGGTCTGGAGGCATCAGTCGTTTTTATGCAAATGAAGACTTCGGGAGGCACTGTTACTAGGCAACCTGCGTTTTGGTAGACCTGCCGTGTATGTTATATACTGGGATGTTTGATTCATTCGACTGTGACTCGGTCCACAACAGAATGTCATCTATTTAGCATAAGTTACTGCCGGCCATTTTAATCATAGTGTGTCTTCTCAAAAGGACAAGGCGGTAGAAATCGAACTTGGACACGCTTAATTTAGAGCAAGGCTTTTCAACTACATAACTAAGAGGGCCGTAGTTTCAAGAGCCCAAGGGCTCGGGGGCCGGACATCGAACATGTGGATGTTTTGTCAGGAAGGGCCTCTGCAGGTTTACACTTAATTACAAAGTTAACTCACTGCACTGCCAATAATTAATCATAGAGATGTCCGATAATGGCTGTTTTGCCGATATCCGACATTCCGATATTGTCCAACTCTTAATTACCGATTGCGATATCAACCGAGTAGTATAATAAAAAATAAAAAAAATAAAAAAATGTTTGTCTTTTCTTATCCACTTGGTACCGCTTGCTACTCACGGTGTCTCCTAGCCGTTCAGGCAAATCATATTGTCTAAAAATGCATTTTCTCATCGATAACGTGACATCGCACGTGCGGAAAGTGTGCGCTATATATATATATATATATATATATATATATATATATATATGTATGTATGTGTGGGAAAAAATCACAAGACTATTTCATCTCTACAGGCCTGTTTCATGAGGGGTTTCCTCAATCCTCAGGAATCTCTACAGGCCTGTTTCATGAGGGTTTCCTCAATCATCAGGAGATTTTTTTTTGTAGAGATGAAATAGTCTTGTGATTTTTTTCCCACACATATATATATATATATATATATATATATATATATATATATATATATATATATATATATATATATATATGTATATATATATATATATATGTATATATAAATATATATATATATATATATATATATATCAAATATACATAAATATATCTTATGTATATATATGTATATATATGTATATATATATATATATATGTATATATATATATATGTATATATATATATTTATATCTAATATATATATATATATATATATATATATATATATATATATATATATATATTAGATATATAGATATATATATATACATATATATATATATTAGATATATAGATATATATATACATATATATACATATATATAAGATATATATACATATATATACATATATATAAGATATATATACATATATATATATATATATATATATATATATATATATATATATATATATATATATATATATATATATATATATATATATATATATATATATATATATATATATAGCCTGGCCCCCGGCCAAATTGTTTTAACCCAATGTGGCCCCCGAGTCAAAAAGTTTGGGGACTCCTGCATTAAACAATGTAACAAGGTTTTCCAAAATAAATCAACCCAAGTTATGGAAAAAAAATGCCAACATGGCACTGCCATATTTATTATTGTAGTCACAAAGTGCATTATTTTTTCTAACATGCCTCAAAACATTCAACACAAAATGTTAAATATGAAAAAAATAAAAGAATAATATAACATAACGGATTTGGATATTTTTCCCTTTATATATTCGATATAAAGTATGGTATAGTATAGTTCAGTATAGTACCGCGATACTAATGAATCATATTCGGTACTATACCGCCTCTAAAAAGAACCGGCGTGCCCCCGTCGTCGTCACGTCATGACATTGCTGGTTTTACGAGCAGAGGAGCATGTTCGGCGGCGCACAATCCCCGAGTACTTACAAGCAGACAGTGTGTAGACAGAAAAGGGAGAACGGACGCATTTTGGCTTAAAAACTAACGATAAAGGTGAAGTTATATCACTGAAACGCTCTCAGGAACAGGTGCTTTAAGACATGGCTAGCAGTCTGCAGTGTTTTAGCTACTTCTAAATCACTAATCCTGGTCTCCATGGCGACAAATAAAGTAAGTTTCTTACAAGTATCATCCCTGCAGGACGAGGAATACCTAAACATGCTTCACTACACACCGTAGCTCACCGGCATCAAAATGTAAACAAACGCCATTGGTGGATCTACACCTGACATCCACTGTAATGATACCAAGTAAAGGAAGGTATCTAGTCGATACTACTATGATTACATGGATATTTTTTAGCATCACCAAATCCTATTTGTTTTTTTTTAAATGTATATTATGTTTATAAACTCAGGAGATATGTCCCTGGACAGATGAGGACTTTGAATATGACCAATGTATGATCCTGTAACTACTTGGTATCGGATTGATACCCAAATTGTGGTATCATCCAAAACTAATGTAAATTATCCAAACAACAGAAGAATAAGTGATTATTACATTTTAACAGAAGTGTAGATAGAACATGTTAAAAGAGAATGTAAGCAGATATTAACAGTAAATGAACAAGTAGATTAATCATTCTTTTTCTACCACTTGTCCTTAATAATGTTGACAAAATAATAGGTAGATAAATGACACAATATGTTACTGCATATGTCAGCAGACCAAATTAGGAGCTATTGTTTGTTTACTTACTACTAAAAGACAAGTTGTCTTGTATGTTAACTATTTTATTTAAGGACACACTTGCAATAAAGAAACATATGTTTAATTTACCTTAAGATTTTTTGTTAAAAAAAAGCCAATAATGACATTTTTTTGTGG
>NC_084749.1:13104688-13142188 GCF_033978785.1 Entelurus aequoreus
ATGCTAACGTTAGTATGCTAGCTTTTTTTTTGCTAATTTTGCAAAAATACAACTCAGCGCCAAATATTTTGTTACTTGAGGAATGATACCTGTTCGCATGCTAACATGGCATGCTAGCTTTTTATTTGCTAATTTTGCAAAAATACAACTCAGCGCCAAATATTTTGTTACTTGAGGAATGATACCTGTTCACATGCTAACGTAGCATGCTAGCTTTTTATTTGCTAATTTTGCAAATATACAACTCGACGCCAAATATATTGTTACTTGAGGAATGACACCTGTTCGCATGCTAACTTTAGCATGCTGGCTTTTCATTTGCTAATTTTGCAAATATACAATGACGCCAAATGTTTTGTTAATTAAGGAATGATACCTGTTCCCATGCTAACGTGGCATGCTAGCTTTTTATTTGCTAATTTTGCAAAAATACAACTGAGCGCCAAATATTTTGTTACTTGAGGAATGATACATGTTCCCATGCTAACGTAGCATGCTAGCTTTTTATTTGCTAATTTTGCAAATATACAACTCAGCACCAAATATTGTGTTACTTGACGAATGACACCTGTTCGCATGCTAACGTTAGCATGCTAATTTTTAAGGTTTACACATCAGTCATATTTTGGTACTTGATGCATGTTAATGTTATTAGGATTAAATATATGACTGTGTTATTAAATGTCATCATTGTATTTATTATAAAAGTATACATACATTTTTTTTTTATCAATTATTTTATTATGTATTTATTCCATCATTTAATATAATTATTTATGTTATTAGTTCATCAATTAATTGACACTGGTTCATGAAATAAATAATGAAATTGGTACAATTATCATAGAAGTAAATCTTGACAATTATATTGAAATAAATAATTAAATGAACCACTAAATAAATGTACTTTTACATCAAATAAATGATTTACACATTTAATAACACATATGTATTTCTATTCAAATAATAGTTAATGGACACATTAAAGTATAATTTTTTCAATTTTTTTTTTCAATTTGACCCTACATAAAAACTTTCACAATAAAAGTACTGCAAGTTAAATCCTGCCTGACTAAATACAATTAATATAAATATGATTGTATACGAGACATACAGATATAATAAAATATAAGAGGGCCCTCGGTCACACTTTCTTTTATCTCTGAGGTTAATTTGCAGTCATATTTACCTTTTTCAACCCGTTCAAAAACTAATACGGACAAATAAGCTTGTGCAAAGCTACAATTTTTAATCCATCCATAAATATATTAAACTATGGATCAGATTGAGCAAGGAATTCAAATTCAATTCATTCATCATTACTTAATAGTCCTAATAAACAAACATGTTTCTCTATTTTTTTAAAAACTTTTGCATGCATTTATTCTTTCTTTAATCTTTATTTATTTTATCCTAATGTATAAATTATTTTTTTTAATTAATCTGTTATTTATCTACTTACTGGGGAAAATTAAAACAAATTTGAATATCGTGCAAAAGTTAATTGATGTCAGCAGTTCAACTTCAAATGTGAAACTAATATGTGATATAAACTCATTGCATGCAAAGCCAGATTCATTAAGCTTTTGTCATTATTTTCATGATCATAGCTTATGTTTCTTTTAAAAAACAAACATTTTTGAGGTTTTCATAAACTGTAAGCCATAATCATCAAAATGTGTATCGAAAGAAGGCTTGAAGTATCTTAAATTGCATGTTTTGAGCATATGTCATATAAAAGTTTATTTCCTCCCTTGGTTACCGCTTGTTGCTAGGAGCGCTGATTGTGCACACCTGCCACTGTTTGGTGATTAGGACACGAACTTGCCGCCAATCCCGCTCAAGCACTTTTATAATAATAATAACAATAATAATGGATTCGATTTATATAGCGCTTTTCTAGACACCCAAAGCAGAAGCCACTTTCACCGTCCAGTCGGTCCGAGACCATTGTTAGCGCTACTGCTAACGTTTCATTTGTTTGCTTTACACAACGGATAACGTTTTAATCAATCAATCAATCAAAGTTTGCTTATACAGAGCCCTTAATAGCAAATGTTTCAAAGTGTTGCAGAAACCTCAATGTCATCCTCAGCTCAGATCCCTGATTAATGGGTTAGCCTGAAGCTAGCGTGTGTTTCTCTTTCTGCCCATACTATGCTTCTCTTTTGTATTTTGCCTTGTTTTGGGATAAAATACTAATTTTACCTGAACACTGTCTCCCGTTTCCACATTTTGAGATCACAAACACCACCACGCCGAACCGTAACAAGTTTCACTTTGTGCCCTAAATTCCAAACTATAAGCCACGACTACGCTTCGAACCCCGCGGCTTAAAAAAACGGTGCGGGTAATTTAAGGATTTTTCTTTGCAAACGGCCGTAATGTGTTGTGTTCAATAGTTTTCATTAAACGCAAGCAGGGACACCGAAAGGGTGTGTTATTTTTTGTGCATCGTTTGGATGAGTCCGCTCATTACAGGTGTTGCTTCCTGTTTTAATGCCTTCAACCGGAAGTAAAACAGTCCATTTCTGCTCGAAATGATTCTTCATTCAACACTGCTAGCCACGTTAGTAAGTTTTACAATATAACTAAAACTATTCTTACTAACTAGACCGTCCCACGTGCGACGTCTGTAGGAGTGTTTTCATTGCTAGCGTTAGCTAATACGCCCACACGTTTACAAATGTAAGTGTTCGTATTATTAACTTACAATGGCAATCTTTTTTGTATCGTTTCAGTTTCACAAATTCACCAAAACGTCACTTATTGAGTCTGTTTAGCTTATCGGAGAGCTAGCTTTCGCAGCTTCTGTTTTGTTTGATCAGCCGTTTTACTGCCGTGTTACAGACACCGTTTGAAAACAATTAAGGTATGTAAATAAACATTTAATTAACTAATTTCACAACGTGTATATCTGTGGTTTATAATTTATAACATAAGGGAGAAAAAAAAACATTCTAAAATTGTGTGGGTGCGGCTTATATAGTATAGTCCCGACAATAGGGTAAATATTATTGTTGAAAGAAACTAACCTTTGCACAAAATTCTAAATTGTTGCGTTTCACCTGTAAATATGTCTACCATGAATGCGGATGGTGTGTCGTTAGGGCCAGCAATGTCAATACGTGGACCTTGGAGTTTGTTTTCCCGGAATGCAAAGGAAAGTTGGCGCGGGCAAGGCGTGAATGTAAGTACATGATTTATTAAAACACTAACAAACTACAAAAACGGAAGCAAACAAAAGGCGCGCACAATGGCGGAGAACAAACTTGACTAATGAAACAAAACTTGCACAAAGGCAGAAACTATGAACAATAAACAAAAACTTACTTGGCATGGAACTGTGGTAGCAGGAATATCATGGGTAGCAGTAGCATGGATGGATAGATAGATAATGTCACCAGGACGATCAACAGACACAGACAGGCTTAAATAGCAGTGACATGATTAGTGACAGGTGTGCGAGTGCAAAGCATGAGACAGGTGCGTGACAGGTGAAAACTAATGGGTTGCTATGGTGACAAAACAAACAAGAGTGCACAAAGAGTCCAAAAACAAGACCGAACATGACTAAAACAAAAACATGATCAACAGACATGACAAGCAAGGCCTTCTCTGCTGGCTTACCATCATGATTATAGATTAATAAAAGTTAAATTTAACCTACTTTCCACGCAGTATTCATCATATTCTCTTCATGTCTTATTAGGCTCCAGTGTTGCTTGTTTTTACGTCAGAGCTTTTATCCGATCAGAATTCAGCTAGCTTGTTGCCAGAGCTGTATGAATTCTGCCGGATAGACAGTTGATAGACAGTTGCGATAGCCAACCAGATCACGAGTTGTTGACGGTAGCCCATCTAGGTAGCCTTACGCTAAACGTGACTGCGATTGGATTTTCACTTGTCACTCCCAAGTGAGAATCCAATCACAAGTTGTAATTTGCGAAAAGCAGGTAGGGGCACCGGAACCACACCCGGCCAACGGAGAAATCATCGGTTTTTACGTTTTTAACATATTTTATTCATTTATTTTTCCACATTTAATATGCTCTTTACAATTATTTTAATTTTGACACTAAGGCATGTTTTAGACGCTGATGCGGGTTCACTGATTTTTAAATGTGCCGAAATATAGCCCGTTTTGTACACTTTTGAGGCGATTCAATGTCCGGTAGTGCACAAGTGTGTTTCTGTATAGTATTTCTCCAGCCGTAGTCATGTGGTGACATAAATTATGGTATTTTGAGGGGTACTTATTAAAGTCGGACATCACTGAATGCCTAGGTGGGAAACGCACAGCTCGCCACTGCGTAAATGTCACACATTGTTTCTTTTCTCTCCCTGTTTTAAAATAGTAACATGTTAACGAAATGATCAGTAGTCATGCAGAAGGAGTAAAAAAATTGACATATTCCTTTCAAGAGATAGCAAACGTGATAATTTTTAATGTTAAGTCAATTTGTCAGCATGTTTAACCCAAATAAACTACTGTATTAGTGAAAATATAACCACATTGTGGAGGGGGGCGTGAGTAGATTGCCCAGCTGGGGCTTGTTATCTTATCACTTGTCGCCCTTATTAGCAGCAGCCGGAACGAGAGCAAGGTTGGGAGTTGCTGGTGAGCGGAGGCATGAGAGCGACAGACATTTTGCTGGAAAGCAAAACCACCCTGCTTATGAAAATAAAAATACTTGTTACCTCAGACTACCGGGCTCACGAAGGATCTTTGTACCAGAAGAACCCACAGGAGGGCGACCTCCACACACATATTGTTCTTTTCTGCATGCAATGTATTTTAAACAGTTGATAGACAGTTGCGATAGCCAACCAGATCACGAGTTGTTGACGGTAGCCCATCTAGGTAGCCTTACGCTAAACGTGACTGCGATTGGATTTTCACTTGTCACTCCCAAGTGAGAATCCAATCACAAGTTGTAATTTGCGAAAAGCAGGTAGGGGCACCGGAACCACACCCGGCCAACGGAGAAATCATCGGTTTTTACGTTTTTAACATATTTTATTCATTTATTTTTCCACATTTAATATGTTCTTTACAATTATTTTAATTTTGACACTAAGGCATGTTTTAGACGCTGATGCGGGTTCACTGATTTTTAAATGTGCCGAAATATAGCCCGTTTTGTACACTTTTGAGTCGATTCAATGTCCGGTAGTGCACAAGTGTGCTTCTTTATAGTATTTCTCCAGCCGTAGTCATGTGGTGACATAAATTATGGTATTTTGAGGGGTATTTATTAAAGTCGGACATCACTGAAGGCCTAGGTGGGAAACGCACAACTCGCCACTGCGTAAATGTCACACATTGTTTCTTTTCTCTCCCTGTTTTAAAATAGTAACATGTTAACGAAATGATCAGTAGTCATGCAGAAGGAGTAAAAAAATTGACACATTCCTTTCAAGAGATAGCAAATGTGATATTTTTTCATGTTAAGTCAATTTGTCAGCATGTTTAACCCAAATAAACTACTGTATTAGTGAAAATATAACCACATTGTGGAGGGGGGCGTGAGTAGATTGCCCAGCTGGGGCTTGTTATCTTATCACTTGTCGCCCTAATTAGCAGCAGCCGGAACGAGAGACGTTGTTGGGAGTTGCTGGTGAGCACAAGCATGAGAGCGACAGACATTTTACTGGAAAGCAAAACCACCCTGCTTATGAAAATAAAAAGACTTGTTACCTCAGACTACCGGGCTCACGAAGGATCTTTGTACCAGAAGAACCCACAGGAGGGCAACCTCCACACACATATTGTTCTTTTCTGCATGCAATGTATTTTAAAGGATGTCTCCTAAACTACTACTCTATCTCCTGAGTCCTGTGCAATTAGCAATAAGCAGATGATCACTGCGCCCCTCGCCACTGTGGCGCCACCCATCCCCTGTGGGGCAACGGGGCAGGTGCAGGTCCATTTCGCAATAATAGGCGGGTGTGCAGATTAAACACACATTCGCATCTTTTTAAAGCGGTGATGTCAGCACGAGGACCCCTGTGGCCAACGCAAGAAAGCCCCCGTCCGTAATTGCGTGATGCAGCATTTCCCAGGGTGCAACATTATACTCCCACTGCATTATCGCTGTGTGTGTGTGTGTGTGTGTGTGTGTGTGTGTGTGTGTGTGTGTGTGTGTGTGTGTGTGTGTGTGTGTAACGGTGGGCCACACAGACAGCCTGGCGCCATGCAGATTGAGTCATAAAAAAAAAATGATGTCTCAAAAAGACAGCAGAGACCAAACCAGGACGTATCATTTATACCGAAGAAACATTGACACTGCAATAACACAAGACACACTTTTTTATGGCTATATATTACACACACACACACACACACACACACACACACACACACACACACACACACACACACACACACACACACACACACACACACACACACACACACACACACACACACACACACACACACACACACACACACACACACACACACACACACACTTGTATTTGTTACCTTCTTGAGACCTCTGAAAAATGCCTACTTCTTTATGACCACCCTTTCTAGATATATAAAGATTTGTATTTACAATATTAATAATACATACATACTACGCAAATATAAAAAAGTTTGTGAACAATTTAGAATTATAATTATAATAAAAGTCGTCATTTTACTCAACGCAAGTCAAAATTTTACAAGAGAAACTGAACATTCGTGCAATATGATGACACAAGTTGGAATTTTACTCAATAACAGTCCCAATTTTACGAGAAAAGCTTAAAATTTGGTCAATTTTATGAAAAGAGTCGTCATTTTACTCGACAAAAGTCAATTTTATAAGAAAACTTCAACATTTTGGTAATATTATAGTAATAATCGGAATTTAACTTGGCAAAATTATGACAAACGGTATAGCTCGGTTGGTAGAGCGGCCGTGCCAGCAACTTGAGGGTTGCAGGTTCGATCCCCGCTTCCGCCATCCTAGTCACTGCCGTTGTGTCCTTGGGCAAGACACTTTACCCACCTGCTCCCAGTGCCACCCACACTGGTTTAAATGTAACTTAGATATTGGGTTTCACAATGTAAAGCGCTTTGAGTCACTTGAGAAAAAGCGCTATATAAATGTAATTCACTTCACTTCACTTCACAAAAGCCATGATTTTACTCCAAAAAAATGTCACTATTTTACAAGAACAACAAAAAAATTGGCAATATTTTGATAAAAGTCAGAATTTCACATGACAAATGTCACCATTTTGCATTAAAACAAAGATAATTTTACATAAAAAAGTAATAGTTTTACGAGAAAATATTGCAATATTACAGAAACAAAGAATATGAGAAATTGTTCCCAGTTAAAGAGTCGACACATTGTGAGAAAAAGACTGCTTTTAGTTATTTTTTATTCATTTTCATTTTTTGTTTGTAATTAGTTTTTAATCTTCATTATAAGTTATTACAGTATGTCTCTATATATATATTTAAATCCCCCCTTTTTTTTAATCAATTTTGGCCAAAAGGGGGCGCATTTCAATGTCTTACACACACTTGTTATTTCATATGTTGGCCACGGGGGGAGCACTTTTAAAACAGACGGTCAATTTGAAAAATCCCTCCTTTTTGAAACCACCATCATTTTAATAGATTTCACCACCAGGGGGTGCAAATGAAATCGTAATTTTACTCGACAAAAGTCAATTTTATAAAAAAAAACATTTTGGTAATATTATAATAAAAATCGGAATTTAACTTGGCAAAATTATGACAAAAGCCATGATTTTACTCAAGAAATTTCACTATTTTACAACAACAACAACAATTAGGGAAGTCCTTCTTTAGCCGCAGTCTTGTTTTATCATATATTGCTGCCTTTCAACCTGTCAGTGTTTACGTTTGTATGCACATTAAATCAACAAACAATCCTGACTTTGGAGCAATGTTCACGGACTCTAGTATTTGGCTGATGCAATGTTTGTATGCAAAAAATCCTGACTTTGGAGCAATGTTCACGGACTCTAGTATTTGGCTGATGCAATGTTTGTATGCAAAAAATCCTGACTTTGGAGCAATGTTCACGGACTCTAGTATTTGGCTCTCTATTAGATACAATGGTTTTCTGTACTGGGACCATGATTTATGTCCTAACTTGTTCACCGGTCCTCATATGGAAGCTACTTTTCCTTGTTGATGTTTCAAGAAGAGTAGAAACACACACACACACACACACACACACACACACACACACACACACACACACACACACACACACACACACACACACACACACACACACACACACACACACACACACACACACACACACACACACACACACACACACACACACACACACACACACACACACACACACACACACACACACACACACTTGTATTTGTTACCTTCTTGGGACCTCCGAAAAATGCCTACCTCTTTAGGACCAGCCTTTCTAGATATATAAAGATTTGTATTTACAACATTAATAATATATACATACTATGCAAATATAAAAAAGCTTGTTGTGAAAAATGAGTCGGAATTTCACAAGAAAAATTTAGAATTTTGCCAGTTTTATAATAAAAGTCGTCATTGTACTCAACGCAAGTCTGAATTTTACAGGAAAAACTGAACATTCGTGCATTATGATGATAAAAGTTGTAATTGTACTCAATAACAGTCACAATTTTACAAGAAAAGCTTAAAATTTGGCCAATTTTTTGAAAAGAGTCGTAATTTTACTCGACAAAAGTCAATTTTATAAAAAAAACATTTTGGTAATATAATAAAAATCGGAATTTAACTTGGCAAAATTATGACAAAAGCAATGATTTTACTCAAAAAAATGTCACTATTTTACAAGAACAACAAAAATTAGGGAAGTCCTTCTTTAGCCGCAGTCTTGTTTTATCATATATTGCTGCCTTTCAACCTGTCAGTGTTTACGTTTGTATGCACATTAAATCAACAAAAAATCCTGACTTTGGAGCAATGTTCACGGACTCTAGTATTTGGCTGATGCAATGTTTGTATGCAAAAAATCCTGACTTTGGAGCAATGTTCACGGACTCTAGTATTTGGCTCTCTATTAGATACAATGGTTTTCTGTATTGGGACCATGATTTATGTCCTAACTTGTTCACTATTCCTCATATGGTAGGTACTTTTCCTTGTTGATGTCTCAAGGAGGGTAAAAACACAAACACACACACTTGTATTTGTTACCTTCTTGGGACTTCCGAAAAATGCCTACCTCTTTAGGACCACCCTTTCTAGATATATAAAGATTTGTATTTACAACATTAATAATATATACATACCATGCAAATATAAAAAAGCTTGTTGTGAAAAATGAGTCGGAATTTCACAAGAAAAATTTAGAATTTTGCCAGTTTTATAATAAAAGTCGTCATTGTACTCAACGCAAGTCTGAATTTTACAAGAAAAACGGAACATTCGTGCATTAGGATGATAAAAGTTGGAATTGCACTCAATAACAGTCACAATTTTACAAGAAAAGCTTAAAATTTGGGCAATTTTATGAAAAGAGTCGTAACTTTACTCGACAAAAGTCAATTTTATAAAAAAAACATTTTGGTAATATAATAAAAATCGGAATTTAACTTGGCAAAATCATGACAAAAGCCATGATTTTACTCAAAAAAATGTAACTATTTTACAACAACAACAAAAATTAGGGAAGTCCTTCTTTAGCTGCCGTCTTGTTTTATCATATATTGCTGCCTTTCAACCTGTCAGTGTTTACGTTTGTATGCACATTAAATCAACAAAAAATCCTGACTTTGGAGCAATGTTCATGGACTCTAGTAATTGGCTGATGCAATGTTTGTATGCAAAAAATCCTGACTTTGGAGCAATGTTCTCAGACTCTAGTATTTGGCTGATGCAATGTTTGTATGCAAAAAATCCTGACATTGGAGCAATGTTCACAGACTCTAGTATTTGGCTCTCTATTAGATACAATGGTTTTCTGTACTGGGACCATGATTTATGTCCTAACTTGTTCACCGGTCCTCATATGGAAGCTACTTTTCCTTGTTGATGTTTCAAGAAGAGTAGAAACACACACACACACACACACACACACACACACACACACACACACACACACACACACACACACACACACACACACACACACACACACACACACACACACACACACACACACACACACACACACACACACACACACACACACACACACTTGTATTTGTTACCTTCTTGGGACCTCCGAAAAATGCCTACCTCTTTAGGACCAGCCTTTCTAGATATATAAAGATTTGTATTTACAACATTAATAATATATACATACTATGCAAATATAAAAAAGCTTGTTGTGAAAAATGAGTCGGAATTTCACAAGAAAAATTTAGAATTTTGCCAGTTTTATAATAAAAGTCGTCATTGTACTCAACGCAAGTCTGAATTTTACAGGAAAAACTGAACATTCGTGCATTATGATGATAAAAGTTGGAATTGTACTCAATAACAGTCACAATTTTACAAGAAAAGCTTAAAATTTGGCCAATTTTATGAAAAGAGTCGTAATTTTACTCGACAAAAGTCAATTTTATAAAAAAAACATTTTGGTAATATAATAAAAATCGGAATTTAACTTGGCAAAATTATGACAAAAGCAATGATTTTACTCAAAAAAATGTCACTATTTTACAAGAACAACAAAAATTAGGGAAGTCCTTCTTTAGCCGCAGTCTTGTTTTATCATATATTGCTGCCTTTCAACCTGTCAGTGTTTACGTTTGTATGCACATTAAATCAACAAAAAATCCTGACTTTGGAGCAATGTTCACGGACTCTAGTATTTGGCTGATGCAATGTTTGTATGCAAAAAATCCTGACTTTGGAGCAATGTTCTCAGACTCTAGTATTTGGCTGATGCAATGTTTGTATGCAAAAAATCCTGACATTGGAGCAATGTTCACAGACTCTAGTATTTGGCTCTCTATTAGATGCAATGGTTTTCTGTATTGGGACCATGATTTATGTCCTAACTTGTTCACTTGTCCTCATATGGTAGGTACTTTTCCTTGTTGATGTCTCAAGGAGGGTAAAAAAACACACACACACGCACACTTGTATTTGTTACCTTCTTGGGACCTCCGAAAAATGCCTACCTCTTTAGGACCACCCTTTCTAGATATATAAATATTTGTATTTACAACATATAATATATACATACTATGCAAATATAAAAAAATCTTGTTGTGAAAAATGAGTTGGAATTTCACAAGAAAAATTTAGAATTTTGCCAGTATTATAATAAAAGTCATCATTGTACTCAACGCAAGTCTGAATTTTACAAGAAAAACTGAACATTCGTGCATTATGATGATAAAAGTTGCAATTGTACTCAATAACAGTCACAATTTTACAAGAAAAGCTTAAAATGTTGGCAATTTTATGAAAAGAGTCGTCATTTTACTCGACAAAAGTCCATTTTATAAGAAGACTTCAACATTTTGGTAATATTATAATAATAATCGGAATTTAACTTGGCAAAATTATGACAAAAGCCATGATTTTACTCCAAAAAATGTCACTATTTTACAAGAACAACAAAAAAATTGGCAATATTTTGATAAAAGTCAGAATTTCACATGGCAAATGTCACCATTTTGCATTAAAAAAAAAGATAATTTTACATAAAAAAGTAATAATTTTACGAGAAAATATTGCAACATTACAGAAACAAAGAATATGAGAAATTGTTCCCAGTTAAAGAGTCTTCATATTGTGAGAAAAAGACTGCTCTTAGTTATTTTTTATTTATTTTAATTTTTTGTTTGTAATTAGTTTTTAATCTTCATTATGTACTTCAAGTTATTACAGTATGTCTTTCTATATATTTAAACCATTTATTTTATTGTTTTAATAAATTTTGGCCAAAAGGGGGCGCATTTCAATTTCTTACACACACTTGTTATTTCATATGTTGGCCAGGGGGGAAGCACTTTTAAAACAGACAGTCAATTTAAAAAATCCCTCCTTTTTGAAACCACCATTATTTTTAATAGATTTCACCACCAGGGGGTTCAAATGAGATCTACATTTTTAGTTTTTTGTAATGTGCTAGGCCGAAGACAAAGGAGTCACGGACCACAGACCTGTGCCGCTCTTTGGGCAACCCAGCTGTAGAAGATAACTGTTAATGGCCAGTATAGTCCTAGTACCGTAGTGTATTTGTTCATCCTACGGTCACATATGGGACTCGGGTTGTCTTACGTCGGCACCGGACGTCGTAAAATCAGCTGTTCACCTGGCGGGCTTTTTTCGGGGATGAATAGGGAAGTCCTTCTTTAGCTGCCGTCTTGTTTTATCATATATTGCTGCCTTTGCACCCGTCAATGTTTACGTTTGTATGCAAAAAATCCTGACTTTGGAGCAATGTTCACAGACTCTAGTATTTGGCTCTCTATTAGATGCAATGGTTTTCTGTATTGGGACCATGATTTATGTCCTAACTTGTTCACCGGTCCTCATATGGTAGGTACTTTTCCTTGTCGATGTCTCAAGGAGGGTAAAACACACACACACACACTTGTATTTGTTACCTTCTTGGGACCTCCGAAAAATGCCTACCTCTTTAGGACCACCCTTTCTAGATATATAAATATTTGTATTTACAACATTAATAATATATACATACTGTGCAAATATAAAAAAGCTTGTTGTGAAAAATGAGTTGGAATTTCACAAGAAAAATTTAGAATTTTGCCAGTATTATAATAAAAGTCGTCATTGTACTCAACGCAAGTCTGAATTTTACAGGAAAAACTGAACATTCGTGCATTATGATGATAAAAGTTGGAATTGCACTCAATAACAGTCACAATTTTACAAGAAAAGCTTAAAATTTGGGCAATTTTATGAAAAGAGTCTTAATTTTACTTGACAAAAGTAAATTTTATAAAAAAAAAACATTTGGTAATATTATAATAATAATCGGAATTTAACTTGGCAAAATTATGACAAAAGCCATGACTTTACTCAAAAAAATGTCACTATTTTACAACAACAACAAAAATTAGGGAAGTCCTTCTTTAGCTGCCGTCTTGTTTTATCATATATTGCTGCCTTTCAACCTGTCAGTGTTTACGTTTGTATGCACATTAAATCAACAAAAAATCCTGACTTTGGAGCAATGTTCACGGACTCTAGTATTTGGCTGATGCAATGTTTGTATGCAAAAAAATCCTGACTTTGGAGCAATGTTCACGGACTATAGTATTTGGCTCTCTATTAGATACAATGGTTTTCTGTACTGGGACCATGATTTATGTCCTATCTTGTTCACTTGTCCTCATATGGTAGGTACTTTTCCTTGTTGATGTCTCAAGGAGGGTAGAAACACACACACACACACACACACACACACACACACACACACACACACACACACACACACACACACACACACACACACACACACACACACACACACACACACACACACACACACACACACACACACACACACACACACACACACACACACTTGTATTTGTTACCTTCTTGGGACCTCCGAAAAATGCCTACCTCTTTAGGACCAGCCTTTCTAGATATATACAGATTTGTATTTACAACATTAATAATATATACATACTATGCAAATATAAAAAAGCTTGTTGTGAAAAATGAGTTGGAATTTCACAAGAAAAATTTAGAATTTTGCCAGTATTATAATAAAAGTCGTCATTGTACTCAACGCAAGTCTGAATTTTACAAGAAAAACGGAACATTCGTGCATTAGGATGATAAAAGTTGGAATTGTACTCAATAACAGTCACAATTTTAAAAGAAAAGCTTAAAATTTGGGCAATTTTATGAAAAGAGTCTTAATTTTACTCGACAAAAGTCAATTTTATAAAAAAACCATTTTGGTAATATTATCATAAAAATCGGAATTTAACTTGGCAAAATTATGACAAAAGCCATGATTTTACTCAAAAAAATGTCACTATTTTACAACAACAACAAAAATTAGGGAAGTCCTTCTTTAGCTGCCGTCTTGTTTTATCATATATTGCTGCCTTTCAACCTGTCAGTGTTTACGTTTGTATGCACATTAAATCAACAAAAAATCCTGACTTTGGAGCAATGTTCACGGACTCTAGTATTTGGCTGATGCAATGTTTGTATGCAAAAAATCCTGACTTTGGAGCAATGTTCTCAGACTCTAGTATTTGGCTGATGCAATGTTTGTATGCAAAAAATCCTGACTTTGGAGCAATGTTCACGGACTATAGTATTTGGCTCTCTATTAGATACAATGGTTTTCTGTACTGGGACCATGATTTATGTCCTAACTTGTTCACCGGTCCTCATATGGAAGCTACTTTTCCTTGTTGATGTTTCAAGAAGAGTAGAAACACACGCACGCACGCACGCACGCACGCACGCACGCACGCACGCACGCACGCACGCACGCACGCACGCACGCACGCACGCACGCACGCACGCACGCACGCACGCACGCACGCACGCACGCACGCACGCACGCACACACACACACACACACACACACACACACACACACACACACACACACACACACACACACACACACACACTAGTAGCACACAAGCCAACTGCATTGTGTCACCAGTCTTTTCTAAGAGTGATGATATCACGCAGGACAGTTGCTGGTGATCTCACCCTAAGTGACTTCCACATGATTCAGAGGACTGATGTTGCATTGGGTATCAAACCCTGATGCTCATGTATCCTCCTGTGTGCATATGCATGTGTGTGTGTGTGTGTGTGTGTGTGTGTGTGTGTGTGTGTTTGTAAGAGAAAGAGATGAGGTCATGCTGAGTGATGAGATCATTCTCTCAGGCAGGCCATGCAATATGTGTCAAGCTGTGATATCAATTTGTAATTAAATTCCACAAAGAGATGATCTCAGCCGCTAAATTGTCGGAACCTTTCTTCCTGGACTACGTTAAAGTTTGAGTATCAAGACATTCGCGTGTCACCTAAAGCTAAGAAATGAGAGAGACTCATCATGTGGCGCTCGACATTGTTGTTCTACTGCCTGATAATGAAATCATGTTTAATATTTGCACAGCAGGAACGATCCAATGAAGGGATAACATTGATATTTATTTATAATTAATCACGTTTAAATCTATGAATTTAACACCTCTGTACTACAATGCTTCTTGCAATACTTGTCACTTTTCAGAACAAGTGTTTTTGTTTTTGAACTTCTTTTTACACTTGCATGACAGCTAAGATTGTTAAAATAAACAAACACTGTTTGTATCCTGAATGAAAAAACACTCCTAGTGCATATTTATAATCATATATTTTCCTAATGTCCTCCAATTAGCAGCAAAGGTTGGTCTTTTTCTTCTATTTTAGTCGAGTCGTTTACAAAAGGCAAACATATAGGCTTTTAGGCGCTAGCAGCTACACAACAGCTAAGCACACAATAGCACACATGCTACACATATGTAATACATGTCCCTAATTGAAGGATATTGATGTCACAACACATTCGTTAAGTAATTATTATATTATACCGTAGTTTCCAGACTATAAGCCGCTGCTTTGGACCACGCGGCTTACAAAACAATGTGGCTAATTTATGGATTCTTGTTCGCTAACGGCCATACAAATTTATTTTCATATTAGACCGACAGAGACACTGAAAAGGTATGTTATTGTTTGTGCTACAGCGCCGACTTTTGGGCGAGTTTGCTCACTGCAGGTGCCTCAGGTTGACAATGTACCCGTTTCGTGCTGGAAACATATTCGTCCATAGCGTTTCTACTCGTAGGTAGTCTTCATTATTCAGTCCAAGCACCGTTTGTACATTTTACAATATAACTAAAATAATTCATACTTACGTTTGTAAGTTATACAAAATAACAAAAATATTTCATACTTACATTTATAAGTTTTACAATATAACTAAAACAATTCCTACTTACGTTTATACGTTTTACAATATATCTAAAAAAATTCACATTTACGCTTGTTAGTTTTACAATATAAGTAAAACCGTTCATACTTACGTTTATAAGTTTTACAATATAACTAAAGGAATTCTTACTTACGTTTATAAGCTTTACAATACAACTAAAATAATTCATACTTACATTTGTAAGTTTTACAATATAACTAAAACAATTCATACTTACATTTATAAGTTTTACAACATAACTAAAACAATTCATACTTACATTTATAAGTTTTACAACATAACTAAAACAATTCATACTTACATTTATAAGTTTTACAATACAACTACAACAATTCACATTTACACTTGTAAGTTTTACAATATAACAAACAATTCATACTTACGTTTGTAAGTTTTACAATACAACTACAATAATTCATACATATGTTTTTTAAGTTTTACAATATAACTAAAATTATTCATTCTTACATGTATACGTTTTCAAATATAACTAAAATGATTAATTCTTACATTTATACGTTTTACAATATAACTAAAATAATTCATACTTACGTTTTCAAGTTTTACAATATAACTAAAACAATTCATACATACTAAACTGGCCCATGTGTGATGTCCATAAGAGTGTTTTAAAGCTAATTTGGATGTGCTATCGTAATGTAATCACGCTAGCCTCATTAGCATTAGCACATACGCTTACACATTTACGAGTGTCTGTGTTAGTATTATTAAGTTACAATGGCATTCCTTTTGTATTATTTCATTTTCGTAAATTCGCCAAAACGTCACCGTGGAATTATTGAGTCTGTTTAGCTGATCGGAGAGCTAGCTTCCACAGTTAGTGGGTCCATGACGATGTCTTCTGTTTTGTTTGATTAGCCTTTTTACTGCCGTTTGACAGGCACTGTTTGGAAACAATTAAGTATGTAAATAAACATTTACAAAATCTTTCATAGCGGTATATATCTGCGGCTTATAGTCCGGTGCAGCTAATATACGTAAAAACATTTTTTTCTTCAAAAATGTGGTGGGTGTGGCTTGAATACGCTCTATAGCCCAGGGTAGTTGCATATTACATAAAGTGTATTAGAAAAAATCCAGTAACAAACGTCCGCATCATTCAATTTTCTGCATCATTAGCTTAACTTCATGAACCACTGTGGCCACTAGGTGTCGCCAAAAACAATATGCCACTCCACATTAACTTAAAGACAGCAAGTTAATTCCAGACAGTTAACAAATAAGTTAATTTTTTTATATTGTGGAGAATGCATATATTTTTAAGTGTTCTTTCTTTATCCATAGTCATGTTTAAAGCAGATAATATTTTCCCATGTGTACACTTTGAGCCTTATGTTTATTTGTAAACTCTGTGTTTCACCTTGAAGGCGCTGGAATGTCTATTGGGAGTATAATGTACTCCCTTTCTGTGGAGGAGGCCTTATCTGTTTAGAACAAAAGGGCTATATTCCTTTCTGTTTTCGTACTAAATAAGCCGACTCTTTCCGTTTGATTTTTAAACCGCTTCTTGACGCATTGTAAGGGCTGGTCTCCTAAAGCTTTAGTAAAACTTGGTAATATTGCTACTCTGTCTTGGTGGTCCTTCTTACTCAACATATATGTCATCCGAAAGAATTTGGGATTGACCAGTGTGTTTTATTCCCTGAGAGGAAGACTGGTCCGACACAACAATATCTACTATTGTTCTGAGTAATGTCACATGATCAAACCCTTTCTAACATTCTACACCACAAAATAATAAAAGTATGATTTCTGCTGATGACGTATCGGTTTAATATCGATATCGACAACATTAATACGGTATAATAAAGTTGTGTCGACATGCCCCTAATAATAATAATGATAAATAAGGTTGTAGTTTATCCTGATGGCTGCTAACTTGCATTAAAAACCACTTATAAACATTGATTGTCATGCACAGCACACACCACTGCACCCCCAACATGCCCCCCAACATGTGGGATTACGTCAGATCCACAGCATCATGACATGCAAACTACTAGCGATGGCTTTGTAGTTTTCTCTTCCTGTGCTCACATCATTATCACCTTCCTTCTGGCTGCCTCTGTGCCCACATTTCCTACCTCGCCATCTCCCCTGAGCCCTGGCACCAACATGCCAGCCTGTCTGCACGCGTTTCCCCTGGCGCCATGGCGGCAGCTGGGGGGGCCCTGCCGCCCCATCGGCTTCTATAACCCCCCGGTAGATCACTCACAAACCTGCGTCACCACATGTGCGCCAGAGGTGGCGTCACACATCGGAGGGGGTTATGGAGGAAGATACAAGGTGGGACGGACAAGCACTCGGCCACTCAGACTGCCAGATGCTGCCAATTAACTTCTCCGGCCACTGCGGGGGCCGCGTCTGGCACCAGCACCGACACTTAAACTCGCCTCTGATACACACACACACACACACGCACACACACACCAGCATTGAAATAACAAATGATTTGTGTATTTTGTTAATCTTCCATAAATAATGTTTTTTCCTCCAAACGTATATTTTTCCAATAAAAACAAAAATAATTTTCGTCTGTGTTTTTTTTTTATCTTCTAAAAATAAACAAAAAATAATAAATATATTTATCCAGATTGCTATTTAAAAAAAAATTATACAAAATCTAATCGCAAACGATTTGTACGGGTGTTTTTTTTTCTTTTAAACTTCTAAAAACATATTTAAAATTGGAGGAAAACAATATGTTCTTAATCAATTTTAGAATTATATAAATTAAAATAAATCACAAATGGTGTATGCAGTTTTTTTTTAATCTTTCACAAATGTTTTTTGAATTTTTTATTTAGAAAAGAAAATCACTAATTATTTGTGCAATAATCCTCCAAACATCTATAAAAATAATGTTATACATTTTTAGTTTTTCTATTAAAATATACTAAATAAAGTATGATTTTAGGTACAATTTTATCTAATTTAGTTTTTAAAATCATATAAAAGGAAAATAAATCAAATGATTTTCTTCCAAATGTTTTTTTTTTTTAATTATAAAAAAATGCAGCTGAGATAAGCTCCAGCGACCGCCCGCAACCCCGAAAGGGACAAAAGGTAGAAAATGGATGGATGGATGAAAATAAATTAGAAATAATTTTTGTCTTTTTTTTTTTATCTTCCATGAAAAAATATTTGTTCTCTAAATGTTATTATTTTCAGGTAAAACAATAATAATTCTGAAATTAATTGTGTAGGAGTTTTTCTTCTTCTTTCTTTTTCTTCTCCAACAATAAAAATTAAGCTTTCACATTGTTTTTGAATCAGAGTTTAAAAAAAAAAAAAAATTGGTTTGTGTTCGTTGAAATGTTTTTCTGCTTATGAACAAAAAACCTTCACACTTTAATATATGGATGCATTTTGTTTTGTTTTTTTACTGCTGGGTGCGCTGAAGTGGTTGAGAGGTGGAGAGCACCCTGGTAAAAAAATTGGTGTTTTTTTTTTTTTTTTAAAGGTCTTACTTCTTGTTATTGGAGGCAAGGCGTCAACGCAACTCATCAGAAGGAAACGTTGACTGACAGTCTGTGGAAGTCTACTGGAGAGAATGAACAATGTTCTTCCACAATACATCCCCTCGTTCTGTGTAATAACCACATGGAGGCGGAGAGTGCTGTCTGACTGTGTGTGTGTGTGTGTGTGTGTGTGTGTGTGTGTGTGTGTGTGTGTGATTACACTAGACAGAAGGAATTACAGGCTATTAAAGAAAAGAGGCCCCTGGCAGCAACAGTCAGAGCTTTGCTGCCCTTCAAGTTTTGCTTTTGCCACAGAAAAAGTCAGCTAAGTGGATCACATGTGGTACTGTCCGTGGTACTGTCCATGGTACTGAATGTGGCACTGTCCATGGTACTGAATGTGGCACTGTCCATGGTACTGAATGTGGCACTGTCCATGGTACTGGATGTGGCACTGGCCAATGGTACTGGATGTGGCACTGTGCAATGGTACTGGACGTGGCACTGTGCAATGGTACTGGATGTGGCACTGTCCATGGTACTGGACGTGGCACTGGCCCATGGTACTGAATGTGGCACTGTCCATGGCACTGAATGTGGCACTGTCCATGGCACTGAATGTGGCACTGTCCATGGTACTGAATGTGGCACTGTCCATGGCACTGAATGTGGCACTGCCCATGGTACTGGATGTGGCACTGTCCATGGTACTGGATGTTGTGCTGTATGTCTAAAACAAGCATGGAAGTGATATAGTGCTAATATTTCATCCTTTCACCATGATGGAATCCATGTTCATTATTTGGATGACAGGGAGAAAAGGTGAAAAAAAAAACAATCCACTGTTACAAAGCAGGATCTGATAATTGATCAATTTGCAAGAAAATAGTAATAACCTTTTTTAGTGTAATGTTTGATGCGTGAGTCACACATGTACAATGTGATGTGGTCACATGACAACAACATGGATGTCTGTCCGTGTGGTCACATGACAACAACATGGGGGTCTGTCCATGCGGTGGACTGAGCGTGTTTAAAATACAAATACACTACTACAAGTACTGCAACTACAAAAAACTAATACACTATTACAAGTTCTACACCTACAGAAAACTACAGGTAAACTACTACAAGTACTACAACTACATAAACACTACAAATACAGTGCTAAAAGTAAAAACAAAACTACAATCATACTACGATAAGTACTACATCTGCAAGGAACTGCAATACACTATTACAAGTACTACAACTACAATACATTACAAGCACACAACAAACACTACAACTATGGAAAGCTACAAGTGTACTATTACAAGTACTATAACTACAAACAAACTACATGTACTACAAATATAGAAAATTGCAAGTACACAACAAACACTACAACTACAGAAAACTACAAGTATACTATTACTACAACTATACGAGCTACGACAAGTACACTACTGCAAGTACTACAACTACAAGAAACTAACAGGACACTATTACTAATGTAGTTGTACTACCACAAATAGTAAAAATACAAAAAATTCCAAGTACACTACGAACAATACAACTACAGAAAACTATAAGCATACTAAGACAAGTACTATAACTACAAACAACTACAAGTACTACAACTATACGAAACAACAAGTATACGAGCTATGACAAGTACACTACTGCAAGTACTACAACTACAAGAAACTAACAGGACACTATTACTACTGTAGTTGTACTACCACAAATAGTACAAATACAAGAAATTCCAAGTACACAACCAACACTACAACTATAGAAAAATACAAGTATACTATTACAAGTACCACAACTACAAAAAACGACAAGTACTACAACTATAGGAAACACGTTTCTGTAGTTACTACAAGTACACTACCGCAGGTACTACAACTACAAGAAACTAAAGGGACACTATTATTACAGTAGTTGTACTACCACAAATAGTACAACTACAAGAAATTCCAAGTACTTTACGAACACTACAACTAAAAACTACAAGTAAACTATTGCACAAACTATAACTACAAATATGCTACTACAAAAAACTACAAGTACACTAGTATACTACAAAGACTACAACTACAAGAAACTACAAGTGCACAACTACGAGTACTACAAATGCAATAAACTGTAAGTACACTCCAACAAGTACGAAAACTTCAAATACACTACCACAAGTACCACAACTTCAGGAAACCACAAGTATACAACAATGAGTACTGCAACTACAAGAAACTACAATTATACAACAATGAGTACTACAGCCACAAAAAACTACAATTATACAACAATGAATACTACAGCCACAACAAAACTACAATTATACAACAATGAGTACTACAGCCACAATAAACTTCAAGTATACAACGTTGAGTACTACAACTACGAGAAACAACAAGTACACTACTACAAGTACAATAAACTACAAATGCACTACTATAGATCCTATATATATATATATATATATATATATATATATATATATATATATATATATATATATATATATATATATATATATATATATATATATATAGGATATATATATTATATATATAGATCCTACAATTACAATAAACAACCGATACATTACTGCAAATACTACAACTACAAGAAACTACTTTACAAATACAATATTACAGGTACTACAACTAGAATAAACTACAGGTACACTACCACGAATACAAGAAAATACTGTGCGAGTACAAGCGCTCGACTACTACACTACAAGTACTACAAGTAATACTAGGACTACAACTACAAGAAACTATAAGTACACTATTACTAGTTGTACCACAACAAATACTGCAACTCCATTAAACTACTGTGCAATTAGACTACCACTAGTTGTACTCGTACTACAACATTGCAAGTACTCACAGGTGGTTTTGCCTTGCTTGTGACCTTAAAAATATTAAAAATACAAATATTTGTTTTGCTCACTTTTAGTTTCTCGCATATAAAATTAAAAGTTAAAGTACCAATGATAGTCACACACACACAAGGTGTGGCGAAATTATTCTCTGCATTTGACCCATCCCCTTGATCACCCCCTGGGAGGTGAGGGGAGCAGTGAGCAGCAGCGGTGGCCACGCCCGAGAAAATGTTTTTGGTGATTCAACCCCCAATTCCAACCCTTGAAGCTGAGTGCCAAGCAGGGAGGTAATGGGTCCCATTTTTATAGTTTTTGGTATGACTTGGCCGGGGTTTTGAACTCACAACCTACCGATCTCAGGGCGGACACTCTAACCACAAGGCCACTGAGTATTAAATGACACGCACACGCGTCATGGCCAATTATGCGAACCAGACGACGACATCGCCACAAACAGAGAGAGAAAAGTTCCTCACACCCTTACAGTTTTTCCCACATTAGTTTGCGCGGGCGTACCTAATGACGTGGCCCCTACCGCTCCTGGATAAGTTAAAGTTAAAGTACCAATGATAGTCACACACACACTAGGTGTGGTGAAATTTGTCCTCTGCATTTGACCCATCCCCTTGTTCACCCCCTGGGAGGTGAGGGGAGCAGTGAGCAGCAGCGGTGGCCACGCCCGAGAATCTTTTTTTTTGGTGATTCAACCCCCAATTCCAACCCTTGAAACTGAGTGCCAAGCAGGGAGTTAATGGGTCCCATTTTTTAATAGTCTTTGGTACGACTCGGCCGGGGTTTTGAACTCACAACCTACCGATCTCAGGGCGGACACTCTAGCCACAAGACCACTGCGTATTAAATGGCACGCACATGTGTCATGGCCAATTATGCGAACCGGACGACGACATCGCCACAAACAGAGAGAGAAAAGTTCATCACACCCTTACAGTTTTTCCCACATTAGTTTGCGCGGGCGTACCTAATGACGTGGCCCCTACCGCTCCTGGATAAGTTAAAGTTAAAGTACCAATGATAGTCACACACACACTAGGTGTGGTGAAATTTGTCCTCTGCATTTGACCCATCCCCTTGTTCACCCCCTGGGAGGTGAGGGGAGCAGTGAGCAGCAGCGGTGGCCACGCCCGATAATCTTTTTTTTGGTGATTTAACCCCCAATTCCAACCCTTGAAGCTGAGTGCCAAGCAGGGAGGTAATGGGTCCCATTTTTTAATACTCTTTGGTACGACTCGGCCGGGGTTTTGAACTCACAACCTGCCGATCTCAGGGCGGACACTCTAACCACAAGACCACTGCGTATTAAATGGCACGCACATGTGTCATGGCCAATTATGCGAACCAGACGACGACATCGCCACAAACAGAGAGAGAAAAGTTCCTCACACCCTTACAGTTTTTCCCACATTAGTTTGCGCGGGCGTACCTAATGACGTGGCCCCTACCGCTCCTGGATAAGTTAAAGTACCAATGATAGCCACACACACACTAGGTGTGGTGAAATTTGTCCTCTGCATTTGACCCATCCGCTTCTTCACCCCCTAGGAGGTGAGGAGAGCAGTGAGCAGCAGCGGTGGCCACGCCCGAGAATCTTTTTTTTGGTGATTTAACCACCAATTCCAACCCTTGATACTGAGTGCCAAGCAGGGAGTTAATGGGTCCCATTTTTTAATAGTCCTTGGTACAACTCGGCCGGGGTTTTGAACTCACAACCTACCGATCTCAGGGCGGACACTCTAACCACAAGGCCACCGAGCATTAAATGACACGCACATGCGTCATGGCCAATTATGCGAATCAGCCGACGACATCGACACAAACAGAGAGAGAAAAGTTCCTCACACCCTTACAGTTTTTCCCACATTAGTTCACCGCCTCTGTCTATGGTGCTGAGGGTAGAGCACCATCAGACGGAGGCGGTGACCTTTGCTCCTGCAGGCAGTGCTGGCCACACCTCCCTCCACAAGTGTCCTGTTAGTTTCTACCTGCAGTAGTGTACTTGTAGTAGCTAGCTTGTTGTTTCCTATAGTTGTAGTACTTGTTTGTAGTTATAATACTTGTAATAGTATACTTGTAGTTTTCTGTAGTTGCATTGTTTGGTTAAGTTGCCAAATACGCCGAGGCCGGAACGTGAACGCGTCAACGTCACGTTACGAAGCATCAGGGCGATGACGGAATGTTCCGCAAGACATCCTCGGGCCGCGGAATAATCATCATCTTGTGCGAATAAACAAACGACAACCCTGGAAAAAAAACAAGAGAGCCACAAATAAGACGAGTTGCTGCTCATCGTTATTGTTTATTGCTCTCGAGCTGACACCGGATGAATATTTTATTCTCTTCTTCTGCACACCAGCAACAAAAAAACAAAACAAACAACAACAAAAAAAAGCCATCGCTTGCTTCCTCGCCGACACAAGTGATTTGTTTGTGATGTTACCAATCACTACTTTCACAAAAATCACCACGGCCTCAAAAATTAAAGTGCCTCAGCGTGCACACACACGCACACACACACACACACACACACACACATATACACACACACGCACACACACGCACGCTCATCCATCAGACGAGGCTGCTCCCTCGCTCTCGTGAGTGACAGATGACTTGTCACAGAGCTAAACGGGAGAATATTTTACTGCAGATTGAAAGAGGTGGGAAAGGAAAGACGGGGAGCGGCGAGTAAAAAGAAAGAGAGAGAGAGAGGTGAAAAAAAAAAAAAGGAGTGAAATTGCTCCATTACGCTTCAAAGGTAAATCATTCGGCGTGCCGGAGATCACGGGATGGGAGGAAATGTACACACTTACCAATTACAAGTACGCACAAGTCGATGTAGTAGTACTAGCTGGAAAGGTACTAGGATTACCGTGCATCCGCCTACAATGGGAATACATCCCTTTATGGAGGAATAATGTACACACTCACAAAGTATCAGCTTGCATCTAACATGTCCTCCAATAAGCACACAAGGTTTTGTGTATTTTAGTCAAGTCATTTACAAAAAGTAAACATGCTAGACCAGGGGTCACCAACCTTTTTGAAAGCAAGAGCTACTTCTTGGGTACTGATTAATGCGAAGGGCTACCAGTTTGATACACACTTCAATAAATTGCCAGGAATAGCCAATTTGCTCAATTTACCTTTAACTCTATGCTATTATTAATAATTAATGATATTTACACTTAATTGAACGGTTTAAAAGAGGAGAAAACATGAAAAAAATTACAATTAAATTTTGAAACATAGTTCATCTTCAAATTTGACTCTTTAAAATTCAAAATTCAACCGAAAAAAAGAAGAGGAAAAACTAGCTAATTGGAATGTTTTTGAAAAAATTAAAAAAATAATTTATGGAACATCATTAGTAATTTTTCCTGATTAATATTAATTTTAGAATTTTGATGACATGTTTTAAATAGGTTAAAATCCAATCTGCACTTTGTTAGAATACATAACAAATTGGACCAAGCTATATTTCTAACAAAGACAAATCATTGTTTCTTCTAGATTTTCCAGAACAAAAATTTTAAAAGAAATTCAAAAGACTTTGAAATAAGATTTAAATTTGATTCTACAGGTTTTCTAGATTTGCCAGAATAATTTTTTTGAATTTTAACCATAATAAGTTTAAGAAATATTTCACAAATATTCTTCGTCGAAAAAACAGAAGCTAAAATGAAGAATTAAATTAAAATGTATTTATTATTCTTTACAATAAAAAAAAAATACCTGAACATTGATTTAAATTGTCAGGAAAGAAGAGGAAGGAATTTAAAAGGTAAAAAGGTATATGTGTTTAAAAATCCTAAATTCATTTTTAAGGTTGTATTTTTTCTCTAAAACTGTCTTTCTGAAAGTTATAAGAAGCAAAGTAAAAACATTTATGAATTTATTTAAACAAGTGAAGACCAAGTCTTTAAATATTTTCTTGGATTTTCAAATTCTATTTGAGTTTTGTCTCTCTTAGAATTAAAAAAGTCGGGCAAAGTGAGACCAGCTTGCTAGTAAATAAATACAATTTAAAAAATAGATGCAGCTCACTGGTAAGTGCTGCTATTTGAGCTATTTTTAGAACAGGCCGGCGGGCTTCTCATCTGGTCCTTACGGGCTACCTGGTGCCCGCGGGCACCGCGTTGGTGACCCCTGTGCTAGGGTATGAGCTCCTCTGAGCTAGCAGCTACACCGCAGCTAAGCGAACAATAGCACACAAGCTAGACATAATATAATACGTGTCCTGCAGTCAGTGCTTCTCAATGATTTTCTCTATAAATGTATATATAGATGTACATGTATATGTATATATAGATAGATAGATGTAAAGATACATGTACAGTATATAATAATAATAATAATAATAATGGATTAGATTTTATATCGCGCTTTTCTATTATTAGATACTCAAAGCGCTCACAGAGAAGTGGGAACTCATTCATTCACACCTGGTGGTGGTAAGCTACATTTGTAGCCACAGCTGCCCTGGGGTAGACTGATGTATATATAGATTGATAGATGTAAAGATATAAGTATATGTAGATGGATCGATGTAGATAGATGGATGTATACATGTATATATACAAACCCCGTTTCCATATGAGTTGGGAAATTGTGTTAGATGTAAATTTAAACGGAATACAATGAATTGCAAATCATTTTCAACCCATATTCAGTTGAATATGCTACAAAGACAACATATTTGATGTTCAAACTCATAAACATTTTTTGTGTGTAAATAATCAATACTTTAGAATTTGATGGCAGCAACACGTGACAAAGAAGTTGGGAAAGGTGGCAATAAATACTGATAAAGTTGAGGAATGCTCATCAAACACTTATTTGGAACATCCCACAGGTGAACAGGCAAATTGGGAACAGGTGGGTGCCATGATTGGGTATAAAAGTAGATTCCATGAAATGCTCAGTCATACACAAACAAGGACGGGGCGAGGGTCACCACTTTGTCAACAAATGTGTGAGAAAATTGTTGAACAGTTTAAGAAAAAACTTTCTCAACCAGCTATTGCAAGGAATTTAGGGATTTCACCATCTACGCTCCGTAATATCATCAAAGGGTTCAGAGAATCTGGAGAAATCCCTGCACGTAAGCAGCTAAGCCCGTGACATTCCATCCCTCAGGCTGTACTGCATCAACAAGCGACATCAGTGTGTAAAGGATATCACCACATGGGCTCAGGAACACTTCAGAAACCCACTGTCAGTAACTACAGTTGGTCGCTACATCTGTAAGTGCAAGTTAAAACTCTCCTATGCAAGGCGAAAACCGTTTATCAACAACACCCAGAAACGCCGTCGGCTTCGCTGGGCCTGAGCTCATCTAAGATGGACTGATACAAAGTGGAAAAGTGTTCTGTGGTCTGACGAGTCCACATTTCAAATTGTTTTTGGAAACTGTGGACGTCGTGTCCTCCGGACCAAAGAGGAAAAGAACCATCCGGATTGTTTTAGGCGCAAAGTGTAAAAGCCAGCATGTGTGATGGTAGATGGTATGGGGGTGTATTAGTGCCCAAGACATGGGTAACTTACACATCTGTGAAGGCACCATTAATGCTGAAAGGTACATGCAGGTTTTGGAGCAACATATGTTACCATCCAAGCAACGTTACCATGGACGCCCCTGCTTATTTCAGCAAGACAATGCCAAGCCACGTGTTACATCAACGTGGCTTCATAGTAAAAGAGTGCGGGTACTAGACTGGCCTGCCTGTAGTCCAGACCTGTCTCCCATTGAAAATGTGTGGCGCATTATGAAGCCTAAAATAGCACAAGGGAGACCCCCGGACTGTTGAACAACTTAAGCTGTACATCAAGCAAGAATGGGAAAGAATTCCACCTGAGAAGCTTCAAAAATGTGTCTCCTCAGTTCCCAAACATTTACTGAGTGTTGTTAAAAGGAAAGGCCATGTAACACAGTGGTGAACATGCCCTTTCCCAACTACTTTGGCACGTGTTGCAGCCATGAAATTCTAAGTTAATTATTATTTGCAAAAAAAAAAAAAGTTTATGAGTTTGAACATCAAATATGTTGTCTTTGTAGTGCATTCAACTGAATATGGGCTGAAAAGGATTTGCAAATCATTGTATTCCGTTTATATTTACATCTAACACAATTTCCCAACTCATATGGAAACGGGGTTTGTATATAGATATATCGATGGATATGTGTATGTATGTAAATAGATGTATACACTACCGTTCAAAAGTTTGGGGTCACATTGAAATGTCCTTATTTTTGAAGGAAAAGCACTGTACTTTTCAATGAAGATAACTTTTAACTAGTCTTAACTTTAAAGAAATACACTCTATACATTGCTAATGTGGTAAATGACTATTCTAGCTGCAAATGTCTGCTTTTTGGTGCAATATCTACGTAGGTGTATAGAGGCCCATTTCCAGCAACTATCACTCCAGTGTTCTAATGGTACAATGTGTTTGCTCATTCGCTCAGGAGGCTAATTGATGATTAGAAAACCCTTGTGCAGTCATGTTCACACATCTGAAAACAGTTTAGCTCGTTACAGAAGCTACAAAACTGACCTTCCTTTGAGCAGATTGAGTTTCTGGAGCATCACATTTGTGGGGGTCAATTAAACGCTCAAAATGGCCAGAAAAAGAGAACTTTCATCTGAAACTAGACAGTCTATTCTTGTTCTTAGAAATGAAGGCTATTCCACAAAATTGTTTGGGTGACCCCAAACTTTTGAACGGTAGTGTATAGATACAGTATATGTATGTATAGATGTATAGATACATTATATGTATAGACAGCTGTATAGATGTACAGACGTATGTACATATATATATATATATATATATATATATATATATATATGTGTATATATATATATATATATATATATATATATATATATATAGAGTAAATGTATAGATGTATAGATATAGTGTGGACATCATTAAGTGCGACCATGAGAAAAACATGGAGGTTGGATCAATGTTGGCCAGTGGTGATTATCCCTAATTGAGGAAATAGATTCCTGGGAACAAAAGAAACATTCTGACCTTTTGCAGTCAGCACACGCTAATAAGACACATTCTCATAATTCACACGGTGCCATCAAGCAGCGTCCAAACCTCATGAAAGCTATGTAAATGGAGATCACCCGGAGAAAAAAAACAAACCCCGCAGACAATCGACTATCCGTTGCCATGTTTATGGAGTGAATGGCAATTTCAGCTCTCCTGCTGCCTGATTATTCTATCAGACACAACGAGGCCGGTGGCAGATGAAAAGATTGGCAGCATCGGTGCTGCTGTGGAATGGAATGTAATGGTGTGTCTGTCTTCTTATTTGCAGTCAAATAGCACTTGTCAGCACAGGGCTGGGGGGCCTGGCGGGAGATAAGAATGCAGCCACTAGACAGGTATGTATGGGTGTCTAAACCACTGGACAGGTGTGTGGGAGTTTTAACGACTAGACAGGTATATATGGAAGTGTAAACCACTGGACAGGTGTGTGGGAGTTATAATGACTAGACAGTCTAAACCACTGGACAGGTATGTGTAAGTTTTAACAACTAGACAGGTATGTATGTGAGTCTAAACGACTGGACAGGTATGTGTGAGTTTTAACGACTAGACAGGTATATATGTGAGTCTAAACGACTGGACAGGTATGTGTGAGTTTTAACGACTAGAAAGGTATATATGTGAGTCTAAACAACTGGACAGGTATGTGTGAGTTTTAACGACTAGACAGGTATATATGTGAGTCTAAATGACTGGACAGGTACGTGTGAGTTTTAAAGACTAGACAGTCTTAACGACTGGACAGGTATGTATGAGTTTTAACGACTAGACAGGTATATATGTGAGTCTAAATGACTGGACAGGTACGTGTGAGTTTTAAAGACTAGACAGTCTTAACGACTGGACAGGTATGTATGAGTTTTAACGACTAGACAGGTATATATGTGAGTCTAAACAACTGGACAGGTATGTGTGTGTTTTAACGACTAGACAGGTATATGTGTGAGTCTAAACAACTGGACAGGTATGTGTGTGTTTTAACGACTAGACAGGTATATATGTGAGTCTAAACAACTGGACAGGTATGTGTGTGTTTTAACGACTAGACAGGTATATGTGTGAGTCTAAACGACTGGACAGGTATGTGTGAGTTTTAAAGACTAGACAGTCTAAACGACTGGACATGTATGTGTGTGAGTCTAAACGACTGGACAGGTAAGTGTGAGTTTTAACAACTGGACAGGTATGTGTTAGTTTTAAGAACTGGACAGGTATATGTGTGAGTTTTAACGACTAGACAGGTATATGTGTGAGTTTTAACGACTAGACAGGTATATGTGTGAGTTTTAACGACTAGACAGGTATATGCGTGAGTTTTAACGACTAGACAGGTATATGTGTGAGTTTTAACGACTAGACAGGTATATGTGTGAGTCTAAATGACTGGACAGGTATATGTGTGAGTCTAAACGACTGAACAGGTATGTGTGAGTTTTAATGACTAGACAGGTATGTATGTGAGTCTAAATGACTGGACAGGTATGTGTGAGTTTTAACAACTAGACAGGTATATATGGGGGTCTACACCACTGGACAGGTATGTGGGACTTTTAACGACTAGACAGGTATATGTGTGAGTTTTAACGACTGGACAGGTATATGTGTGAGTTTTAACGACTAGACAGGTATATATATGAGTTTTAACGACTAGACAGGTATATATGTGAGTTTTAACGACTAGACAGATATATGTGTGAGTCTAAACGACTGGACAGGTATGTGTGAGTTTTAACGACTAGACAGGTATATGTGTGAGTTTTAACGACTAGACAGGTATATGCGTGAGTTTTAACGACTAGACAGGTATATGCGTGAGTTTTAACGACTAGACAGGTATATGCGTGAGTTTTAACGACTGGACAGGTATATGTGTGAGTCTAAACGACTGGACAGGTATATGTGTGAGTCTAAACGACTGAACAGGTATGTGTGAGTTTTAATGACTAGACAGGTATGTATGTGAGTCTAAATGACTGGACAGGTATGTGTGAGTTTTAACAACTAGACAGGTATATATGGGGGTCTACACCACTGGACAGGTATGTGGGACTTTTAACGACTAGACAGGTATATGTGTGAGTTTTAACGACTGGACAGGTATATGTGTGAGTTTTAACGACTAGACAGGTATGTGTGAGTTTTAACGACTAGACAGGTATGTGTGAGTTTTAACGACTGGACAGGTATATATGTGAGTTTTAACGACTAGACAGGTATATATGTGAGTTTTAACGACTAGACAGGTATATGTGTGAGTTTTAACGACTAGACAGGTATATGTGTGAGTTTTAACGACTAGACAGGTATATGTGTGAGTTTTAACGACTAGACAGATATACGCGTGAGTTTTAACGACTAGACAGGTATATATGTGAGTTTTAACGACTAGACAGATATATGTGTGAGTCTAAACGACTGGACAGGTATGTGTGAGTTTTAACGACTAGACAGGTATATGTGTGAGTTTTAACGACTAGACAGGTATATGTGTGAGTCTAAAGGACTGGACAGGTAAGTGTGAGTTTTAAGAACTGGACAGGTATGTGTTAGTTTTAAGAACTGGACAGGTATGTGTTAGTTTTAACGACTAGACAGGTATATATGTGTTTAGATGACTAGACAGGTATGTGTGAGTTTTAACGACTAGACAGGTATATATGTGAGTTTTAACGACTAGACAGATATATGTGTGAGTCTAAACGACTGGACAGGTATGTGTGAGTTTTAACGACTAGACAGGTATATGTGTGAGTTTTAACGACTAGACAGGTATATATGTGAGTTTTAACGACTAGACAGGTATATATGTGAGTTTTAACGACTAGACAGATATATGTGTGAGTCTAAACGACTGGACAGGTATGTGTGAGTTTTAACGACTAGACAGGTATATGTGTGAGTTTTAACGACTAAACAGGTATATGTGTGAGTTTTAACGACTAGACAGGTATATGTGTGAGTTTTAACGACTAGACAGGTATATGTGTGAGTCTAAAGGACTGGACAGGTAAGTGTGAGTTTTAAGAACTGGACAGGTATGTGTTAGTTTTAAGAACTGGACAGGTATGTGTTAGTTTTAACGACTAGACAGGTATATATGTGTCTAGATGACTAGACAGGTATGTGTGAGTTTTAACGACTAGACAGGTATATGTAAGCCTAAACGACTGGACAGGTATGTGTTAGTCCTATGCCTCTAGTAACACAATCATGTTAGGCCATCATTAACAATGGTGTACTGCTTTACTGCCACTCTGTTAGCCACATTTCTGGTTCTATGGTTATCGGCACCATTTTTTTTTCTTTGCCCTTCTGAGTTGACAAGCAAAAAAAACATGACACGAAACAAAGAAAACTGGTCTTGGGTATGCTAAGGTCTGCAGGATGACCGCGTGAAAGTGCAGCGAGTCAAAGGACAATCAGGAGATACCGGAATTTGTCCTCGAAAATGTTGACGGTGTGACCCTAAAAGCAAGGTTGTCAGGAGCTGCATGTTCTGCTGGGATGTCACAGGTCTGCGTGGAAAGGGCAGTGTGGAAAGTAGTGATGTGATTAGGAGGAGTGAAGCCGCAGGGGGTGAGCGTCTGTGTTCAGGCTGTCCTCCCCGCTGGCTCGCCAGCTCCCAGCAATCATGCTGATGTCAGGAATCACGGCAGATGAAATATGGGCATTGATTATCAGAGTGGATGTGTGTCCTTGGCTTAATTAGAGCATTATGGCCACACTGATTATGTTCTCACGGGAACTGAGCAGGATTTATTCATATAAATATATATATATATACGGAAAGTAATGCACAGTAATTAGTAGAAACCAGTTACTTTCCCAATCAATGTCTTAATTGCCTTACAGTACCATCATGTACTTTTAATGGCGGGCTCTGTGACTACTATTTATGGCAATGAAACAGTAAATAATAACAGTAGGTTAGAAATGTGCGAATGACATGTTAGCTAGATTTGTTGTGTAGCTAGCTTAGCCTTCTACTGTATGACTAAAGTGTCACTGTCCTGCGGCAAAATAAAGAATGATTTCCCTAAAAAATACTTTTAATTGGATCAGTGTCTACTGTATTTGGACCAGTTAGTAATAAAATGTGTTATTACATTCGCGATGTAGCTCCTAGCATAGCTTACTGTACTTGAGCCTCTATTGTTTACATAAGGTTTTAAAGCAACACTGCGGTGAAAGTATAAAGATGATACAGAATAGAAAATTTTTTGTGAACCACATTTTTTTCTACAACGAATTAAGCTGACAATATCATTGAATGAAAAAAGTGTGTTTAAAATGTCAGTTTGTTGAATTTCTTTGTTTTAAAATTCCACGTGTAAAAATATAGTTATAAAAAATTCAGTGTAAAAATAAATGTCTTAATCACCTTACAGTACCATCATGTACTTTTAATGGCGGGCTCGGTGACTACTATTTATAGCAATGAAATGGTAAGTGACAACAGTAGGTTAGAAATGTGCGAATGACATGTTAGCTAGATTTGTTGTGTAGCTAGCTTAGCCTTCTACTGTATGACAATAGCGTCACTGTCCTCCGGCAAAATAAGGAATGATTTTCCTAAAAAATACTTTTCATTGGATCAGTGTCTACTGTATTTGGACCAGCTAGTAATAAAATGTGTTATTACGTTCGCGATGTAGCTGGTAGCGTAGCTTACTGTACTTGAGCCTCTATTGTTTACATAAGGTTTCAAAGCAACACTGCGGTGAAAGTAGTAACGTGATACAGAATAGAACATTTTGTGAACCAATTTTGTTTCTACAACAAATTAAGCTGACAATATCATTGAATTAAAACATGTGTTTAAAATTTCAGAGTGTTGAAATTATTTGTTTTAAAATTTCATGTGTGAAAATATAGTTATAAAAAATTCAGTGTAAAACCAAATGTCTAAATCGCCTTACAGTACCATAATGAACTTTTAATGGAGGGCTCGGTGACTACTATTTATGGCAATGAAACGGTAAGTAATAACAGTAGTTTAGAAATGTGTGAATGACACGTTAGATAGATATGTTGTGTAGCTAGCTTAGCCTTCTACTGTATGACTAAAGCGTCACTGTCCTGCGGCAAAATAAAGAATGATTTCCCTAAAAACGACTTTTCATTGGATCAGTGTCTACTGTATTTGGACCAGTTAGTAATAAAATGTGTTATTACGTTCGCAATGTAGCTGGTGGCGTAGCTTACTGTACTTGAGCCTCTATTGTTTACATAAGGTTTCAAAGCAACACTGCGGTGAAAGTAGTAACGTGATACAGAATAGAACATTTTGTAAACCAATTTTGTTTCTACAACAAATTAAGCTGAAAATGTCATTGAATTAAAACATGTGTTTGAAATTTCAGAGTGTTGAAATTATTTGTTTTAAAATTCCATGTGTAAAAATATAGTTATAAAAAATTCAGTGTAAAACCAAATGTCTAAATCGCCTTACAGTACCATAATGAACTTTTAATGGCGGGCTCGGTGACTACTATTTATGGCAATGAAACGGTAAGTAATAACAGTAGTTTAGAAATGTGTGAATGACACGTTAGATAGATATGTTGTGTAGCTAGCTTAGCCTTCTACTGTATGACAATAGCATCACTGCCCTCCGGCAAAATAAGGAATGATTTTTCTAAAAACTACTTTTCATTGGATCAGTGTCGACTGTGTTTGGACCAGTTAGTAATAAAATGTGTTATTACATTCGCGATGTAGCTCCTAGCATAGCTTACTGTACTTGAGCCTCTATTGTTTACATAAGGTTTTAAAGCCACACTGCGGTGAAAGTATAAAGATGATACAGAATAGAACATTTTTTGTGAACCACATTTTTTTCTACAACAAATTAAGCTGACAATATCATTGAATGAAAAAAGTGTGTTTAAAATGTCAGTTTGTTGAATTTCTTTGTTTTAAAATTCCACGTGTAAAAATATAGTTATAAAAAATTCAGTGTAAAAATAAATGTCTTAATTGCCTTACAGTACCATCATGTACTTTTAATGGCGGGCTCGGTGACTACTATTTATGGCAATGAAACTGTAAGTAATAACAGTAGTTTAAAAATGTGTGAATGACATGTTAGATAGATATGTTGTGTAGCTAGCTTAGCCTTCTACTGTATGACAATAGCGTCACTGCCCTCCGGCAAAATAAGGAATGATTTTCCTAAAAAATACTTTTCATTGGATCAGTGTCTACTGTGTTTGGACCAGTTAGTAATATACATTATTACGTTTGCGATGTAGCTGGTAGCGTAGCTTACTGTACTTGAGCCTCTATCGTTTACATAAGGTTTCAAAGCAACACTGCAGTGAAAGTATAAAGATGATACAGAATAGAACATTTTGTGAACCAATTTTGTTTCTACAACAAATTAAGCTGAAAATGTCATTGAATTAAAACATGTGTTTAAAATTTCAGAGTGTTGAAATTATTTGTTTTAAAATTCCATGTGTAAAAATATAGTTATAAAAAATTCAGTGTAAAACCAAATGTCTAAATCGCCTTACAGTACCATAATGGACTTTTAATGGAGGGCTCTGTGACTACTATTTATGGCAATGAAACGGTAAGTAATAACAGTAGTTTAGAAATGTGTGAATGACACGTTAGATAGATATGTTGTGTAGCTAGCTTAGCCTTCTACTGTATGACAATAGCGTCACTGCCCTCCGGCAAAATAAGGAATGCTTTTCCTAAAAACTACTTTTCATTGGATCAGTGTCTACTGTGTTTGGACCAGTTAGTAATAAAATGTGTTATTACGTTCGCAATGTTGCTGGTAGCGTAGCTTACTGTACTTGAGCCTCTATTGTTTACATAAGGTTTCAAAGCAACACTGCGGTGAAAGTATAAAGATGATACAGAATAGAACATTTTGTGAACCACATTTTTTTCTACAACGAATTAAGCTGACAATATCATTGAATGAAAAAAGTGTGTTTAAAATGTCAGTTTGTTGAATTTCATTGTTTTAAAATTCCACGTGTAAAAATATAGTTATAAAAAATTCAGTGTAAAAATCAATGTCTTAATCGCCTTACAGTACCATCATGTACTTTTAATGGCGGGCTCGGTGACTACTATTTATGGCAATGAAACGGTAAGTAATAACAGTAGTTTAGAAATGTGTGAATGACATGTTAGATAGATTTGTTGTGTAGCTAGCTTAGCCTTCTACTGTATGCCAATAGCGTCACTGTCCTCCGGCAAAAGAAGGAATGAATTTCCTAAAAAATACTTTTCATTGGATCAGTGTCTACTGTGTTTGGATCAGTTAGTAATATAAATTATTACGTTTGCGATGTAGCTGGTAGCGTAGCTTACTGTACTTGAGCCTCTATTGTTTACATAAGGTTTCAAAGCAACACTGCAGTGAAAGTATAAAGATGATACAGAATAGAACATTTTGTGAACCACATTTTTTTTCTACAACAAATTAAGCTGACAATATCATTGAATGAAAAAAGTGTGTTTAAAATGTCAGTTTGTTGAATTTCATTGTTTTAAAATTCCACGTGTAAAAATATAGTTATAAAAAATTCAGTGTAAAAATCAATGTCTTAATTGCCTTACAGTACCATCATGTACTTTTAATGGCGGGCTCGGTGACTACTATTTATGGCAATGAAACGGTAAGTAATAACAGTAGTTTATAAATGTTTGAATGACATGTTAGATAGATTTGTTGTGTAGCTAGCTTAGCCTTCTACTGTATGACAATAGCGTCACTGTCCTCCGGCAAAATAAGGAATGATTTTCCTAAAAAATACTTTTCATTGGATCAGTGTCTACTGTATTTGGACCAGTTAGTAATAAAATGTGTTATTACGTTCGCGATGTAGCTGGTAGCGTAGCTTACTGTACTTGAGCCTCTATTGTTTACATAAGGTTTCAAAGCAACACTGCGGTGAAAGTAGTAACGAGATACAGAATAGAACATTTTGTGAACCAATTTTGTTTCTACAACAAATTAAGCTGAAAATGTCATTGAATTAAAACATGTGTTTAAAATTTCAGAGTGTTGAAATTATTTGTTTTAAAATTCCATGTGTGAAAATATAGTTATAAAAAATTCAGTGTAAAACCAAATGTCTAAATC
>NC_084749.1:13149688-13179688 GCF_033978785.1 Entelurus aequoreus
GAGTCGTCATTTTACCCAACAAAAGTCACAATTTTATAAGAAAACTTTCAAATGAGGGCAATATTATAATAATAATCGGAATTCTACTTGCAGAATTATGACAAACGTCATCATTTTACTCAAAAAAATGTCACTGTTTTACAAGAACAACAACAAAAATTGGCAACATTGTGATAAAAGTCAGAATTTTATAAGACCAACGTCACCATTTTGCATTAAAAAGTAATAGTTTTACGCGAAAAAGTAATCATTTTACGAGAAAATATTGCAATATTACAGAAACAGAAAGAATATGAGAAATGTTTCCCAATTTTATAAGAAAAAAGTCGACACTGTGAGAAATAAACTGCTTTCAGTACATTTTTTAGTTTGTAATTGGTTTTTAATTTTCATTATTTACTTCAAGTTATTACAGTATGTCTCTACATACATTTTTTATTTTTTTTTATTAATTTGGCCCATTTTAATTTCTTACACACACTTGTTATTTTATATGTTGACCAGAGGGGGAGCACTTTTAAAACCGAGACACAGTCAATTTGGAAAAAATCCCTCCTTTTTTGGGCTCACCTTAATTTTGATAGATTTCACCACCAGGGGGTGCAAATGAGACATTCTCTATTAGATGCAATGGTTTTCCGTATGGGGACCATGATTTATGTCATCACTTGTGGATATGGACAGTACTTTTCCTTGTCGATGTCTCAAGAAGGGTAGAAATACAAGAACACACACACACACACACACACACACACACACACACACACACACACACACACACACACACACACACACACACACACACACACACACACACACACACACACACACACACACACACACACACACACACACACACGCCGCATCAACAAAGGCAAGACACTCAGTGAGGCTGTTAAGACCCACTGCTGATTTCTTTATAACAAACAGGCTCCGCCTCCAGCGCAAATCTATTTTCACTATGGGATTGTTGTGTCACCAAACTGGTGGAGTGGTGCAGCAACACCACGGCACAGCCGCAATTTCCCCACTCACGCAATTTTACACAAGTTCCTCCTTTCTGCTGAGAACTAGGTGACGGTGAAATGGTCACCTTTGCTGATCTATTGTTGAAATCGTACAAGCATCATGAAGAAGATGATTAGAGGAAAGACTTGGCGTGCAAAAATATGACAGAATAAGCATATGGCAGCTAATTATGGGTATAAAACCCATCCATCCATCTGCTGCGTTATTTTACCTTAAAGGGGAACTGCACTTATTTTGGAATTCAGCCCATCGTTCCCAAACTTTACAAAAGATTGAAAGACAACAAAGACGACTATTTTTGAAAAAATGAGGATCCACAACCTTATCTTTTTGAAGCTGAATATAGGGAGGATGAACTACAACTTATATAAGTGAGTAAGGAAGAAGGGCGAGACGTTGGAGCTGACTGAAGCCGAGAGAGTGACGTGAGAGTGACTCGAAGCTGAAAAATGTGGAATTTGAAGCCATGCTATTTCGACATAAATGGAGTGCTTACCCAAATAAACCGAGAAAAAATGTCTCTGGCCAGCTAGACCAACTGTACATCGAGTGAGTCACTTTAATATTGACGTCATGTGTGTTAGTACAACTTGAGCACTTACGCTGTCGATGTATTGTTGAAATCGTACAAACATCATGAAGAAGATAATTAGAGGAAAGACTTGGCGTGCAAAAATATGACAGAATAAGCATATGGCAGCTAATTACGGGTATAAAACCCATCCATCCATCTGCTGTGCTATTTTACCTTAAAGGGGAACTGCACTTATTTTGGAATTCTGCCCATCGTTCCCAATCTTTACAAAAGATTGAAAGACAACAAAGACGACTATTTTTGAAAAAATGAGGATCCACAACCTTATGTTTTTGAAGCTGAATATAGGGAGGATGAACTACAACTTATAGAAACGAGCACGGAGGAAGGGCGAGACGTTGGAGCGGACGGAAGCCGAAAGAGTGAGGTTAGAGTGACTCAAAGCTGCAAAATGTGAAATTTGAAGCCATGCTATTTTGACATAAATGGAGTGCTTACCCAAATAAAACGGGGGGGAAAAAAAGGCCCTGGCCATTTGGACCAACTGTACATCGAGTGAGTCACTTTAATATTGACGTCATGTGTGTTAGTACAACTACAGTACATATGCTGTCGATCTATTGTTGAAATCGTACAAGCATTATGAAGAAGATGATTAGAGGAAAGACTTGGCGTGCAAAAATATGACAGAATAAGCATATGGCAGCTAATTATGGGTATAAAACTCCATCCATCCATCTGCTGTGTTATTTTACCTTAAAGGGGAACTGCACTTATTTTGGAATTCTGCCCATCGTTCCCAATCTTTACAAAAGATTGAAAGCCAACAAAGACGACTATTTTTGAACAAATGAGGATGCACAACCTTATCTTTTTGAAGCTGAATATAGGGAGGATGAACTACAACTTATATAAGTGAGTAAGGAAGAAGGGCGAGACGTTGGAGCGGACTGAAGCCGAGAGAGTGAGGTGAGAGTGACTCGAAGCTGAAAAATGTGGAATTTGAAGCCATGCTATTTCGACATAAATGGAGTGCTTACCCAAATAAACCGAGAAAAAATGTCTCTGGCCAGCTAGACCAACTGTACATCGAGTGAGTCACTTTAATATTGACGTCATGTGTGTTAGTACAACTTGAGCACTTACGCTGTCGATGTATTGTTGAAATCGTACAAACATCATGAAGAAGATAATTAGAGGAAAGACTTGGCGTGCAAAAATATGACAGAATAAGCATATGGCAGCTAATTACGGGTATAAAACCCATCCATCCATCTGCTGCGTTATTTTACCTTAAAGGGGAACTGCACTTATTTTGGAATTCTGCTCATCGTTCCCAATCTTTACAAAAGATTGAAAGACAACAAAGATGACTATTTTTGAAAAAATGAGGATCCACAACCTTATGTTTTTGAAGCTGAATATAGGGAGGATGAACTACAACTTATAGAATCGAGCACGGAGGAAGGGCGAGACGTTGGAGCGGACGGAAGCCGAAAGAGTGAGGTTAGAGTGACTCAAAGCTGCAAAATGTGAAATTTGAAGCCATGCTATTTTGACATAAATGGAGTGCTTACCCAAATAAAACGGGGGGAAAAAAAAAGGCCCTGGCCAGTTGGACCAACTGTACATCGAGTGAGTCACTTTGATGTCATGTGTGTTAGTACAACTACAGTACATATGCTGTCGATCTATTGTTGAAATCGTACAAGCATTATGAAAAAGATGATTAGAGGAAAGACTTGGCGTGCAAAAATATGACAGAATAAGCATATGGCAGCTAATTATGGGTATAAAACCCATCCATCCATCTGCTGCGTTATTTTACCTTAAAGGGGACCTGCACTTATTTTGGAATTCTGCCCATCGTTCACAATCTTTATGAAAGATTGAAAGCCAACAAAGACGACTATTTTTGAACAAGTGAGGATCCACAACCTTATCTTTTTGAAGCTGAATATAGGGAGGATGAACTACAACTTATGTAAGTGAGTAAGGAAGAAGGGCGAGACGTTGGAGCTGACTGAAGCAGAGAGAGTGAGGTTAGAGTGACTCGAAGCTGAAAAATGTGGAATTTGAAGCCATGCTATTTCGACATAAATGGAGTGCTTACCCAAATAAACCGAGAAAAAATGTCTCTGGCCAGCTAGACCAACTGTACGTCGAGTGAGTCACTTTAATATTGACGTCATGTGTGTTAGTACAACTTGAGCACTTACGCTGTCGATGTATTGTTGAAATCGTACAAACATCATGAAGAAGATAATTAGAGGAAAGACTTGGCGTGCAAAAATATGACAGAATAAGCATATGGCAGCTAATTATGGGTATAAAACCCATCCATCCATCTGCTGTGTTATTTTACCTTAAAGGGGACCTGCACTTATTTTGGAATTCTGCCCATCGTTCCCAATCTTTACAAAAGATTGAAAGACAACAAAGACGACTATTTTTGAAAAAATGAGGATCCACAACCTTATGTTTTTGAAGCTGAATATAGGGAGGATGAACTACAACTTATAGAAACGAGCACGGAGGAAGGGCGAGACGTTGGAGCGGACGGAAGCCGAAAGAGTGAGGTTAGAGTGACTCAAAGCTGCAAAATGTGAAATTTGAAGCCATGCTATTTTGACATAAATGGAGTGCTTACCCAAATAAAACGGGGGGAAAAAAAAAGGCCCTGGCCAGTTGGACCAACTGTACATCGAGTGAGTCACTTTAATATTGACGTCATGTGTGTTAGTACAACTACAGTACATATGCTGTCGATCTATTGTTGAAATCGTACAAGCATTATGAAGAAGATGATTAGAGGAAAGACTTGGCGTGCAAAAATATGACAGAATAAGCATATGGCAGCTAATTATGGGTATAAAACCCATCCATCCATCTGCTGCGTTATTTTACCTTAAAGGGGACCTGCACTTATTTTGGAATTCTGCCCATCGTTCACAATCTTTATGAAAGATTGAAAGCCAACAAAGACGACTATTTTTGAACAAATGAGGATCCACAACCTTATCTTTTTGAAGCTGAATATAGGGAGGATGAACTACAACTTATATAAGTGAGTAAGGAAGAAGGGCGAGACGTTGGAGCGGACTGAAGCCGAGAGAGTGACGTGAGAGTGACTCAAAGCTGAAAAATGTGGAATTTGAAGCCATGCTATTTCGACATAAATGGATTGCTTACCCAAATAAACCAGAAAAAAAAACTTCCCTGGCCAGCGGGACCAAACAAACGTACATCGAGTGAGTCACACTTTATATTGATCATGATACACGTACCACGTCACGCGTGTTATTACAACTACTGCACATATGCTGTTGAGCCAGCTGTGTACAAACAAAACATAAAATGTGGGCTAATACTTTACAGATAATGTAATATAATTGTTCATGTTTTTCAGTCAGTTAGATTGGTGTCTTATCACATCGTGTGGTGCTTTACAAACTCAAACGCGTTTCGTGCTGACATAGACTCTAGCTTATCTCTTGCCGTAGTTAGCTTTTATGACTAATAGCGTAGCACGCCGATGTGTTACCCCGCTAGAAAAAGAGTCCCTCAGTGTTTGCTCTTACAAAAACAATGTCGCTACAGCGTGGTTATTATACAGGTTACGGAACATAAATTAAGTATTGTTTTGAATGCATTTTTAAAGTGATTTAGAGGTAGAATTAATTGCTCCCATTAGCTGCATGGCTAGCCACCAAGAATGAGACAATTTATACATGTTACAATACAAATTAAAAAAAAAACTTTTAAAACAACTGCCCGCAAAAAGGGGGTATGGCAAAAAACAATTGCGAAGCACTGTGTTGAAGCACGAATGGTAACATACCTGTGGTGTTCTTGTTCTATTTTTTGTTTTGAAAAATAGAACAAGAAAAAAAGAGTACCTTTAATTGAGCAATATTGCAGTCTAAAACAGCACATTTGTCAATATAAAAAATATACAACAATTCTAGCTGTATGTTACCTACACATACAGCAGTCTTAAGCCTCATTAACTTCATGAATTATTGAGGCCTTTAAGTGATGCCAACAAAAACAAAACAATTACTACTCCACTTCAACATAAAGACAGCGTAAGTCCTTTCCGGATGGTTAATAATGAATATGTTTAAGTTTTTCCATACCTACCACTGATCAAACCGTTTTTAACATTCAAGAAAATATGAAAAGTATGTATGGTTTGTGCTGATATGTTATCGGATCGATACAGATGTCGATTACTACTCAAGGCTCCAATATTATATCGTATCAGAATTGAATTTTTTTTTTTTTTATCAGGACACGCCTTCTTTAAACATGCAATCATACTTTTGTACATATTTAATGAGACGGAATTCCTGGAAGGATACACTAACCTGGCACATGTTACTGCGCAGGAAGTTATCAATAATTGCTGAGTCATCGAAAAGGTCTAGAATTAAAAACATGGGATGTACAAAACCAGTGAAGTTGGCAACATTTCTCAACAAGCTATTGCAAGGAAATCAGGGATTTCACCATCAACGGTCCGTAATATCATCAAAAGGTTCAGAGAATCTGGAGAAATCACTGCACGTAAGCGATGATATTATGGACCTTCAATCCCTCAGGCGGTACTGCATCAAAAAGGGACATCAGTGTGTAAAGGATATCACCACATGGGCTCAGGAACACTTCAGAAAACCACTGTCAGTAACTACAGTTCGTCGCTACCTCTGTAAGTGCAAGTTAAAACTCTACTATGCAAAGCGAAAGCCATTTATCAACAACACCCAGAAACGCTGGGCCCAAGCTCATCCAAGATGGACTGATGCAAAGTGGAAAAGTGTTCTGTGGTGTGATGAGTCCACATTTCAAATTGTTTTTGGAAAGTGTGGACATCGTGTCCTCCGGAACAAAGAAGAAAAGTGTCAGGTTCAAACACTGATGACATCTATTAAACAAGACAAAAGGCAATGAATCAAACAGAGACATAATTAAATTTGGACTCAATTGAGGAGAGACATGGCCACTGTACTCTCTGCACCACGCTCTGACGAAGAAGGTTTTCGTCTTCTCTTTTATTTAGATGTTCAATGTTTACGCAACAACACATTTCTCAACAGGAATGGGTAGTATGTAAACAGTCCTTGTTTTCGGTCACATTGAAGACAAAAGAAGAACATCCCTCGGGCTTGGGCTTGTCCTGGATTCAGCTTGATCAGGTTTTCGAGGACAATGGATGACCCCTTCCGTCTGTTCCTATCGTACACAGCGGAATCTTCCAAGCGTTTGGCTTGGTGCAACAGAGACAGCTTCTTGTCTGTTCATTGGAAACTCAGAATGGAAAGTTTTTGTGATAACTTACACACAATTATTCCAACAAAAAGAACCATCCGGATTGTTATAGGCGCAAAGTTCAAAAGCCAGCATCTGTGATGGTATGGGGGTGTTTTAGTGCCAAAAGCATGGGTAACTTACACATCTGTGCAGGCACCATTAATGCTGAAAGGTACATACAGGTTTTGGAGCAACATATGTTGCCATCCAAGCAACGTTATCAGGGACGCCCCTGCTTATTTCAGCAAGACAATGCCAAGCCACGTGTGACAACAGCGTGGCTTCATATGAAGCCTAAAATACGACAACAGAGACCCCCGGACTGTTGAACAACTTCAACTGTACATCAAGCAAGAATGGGAAATAATTCCACCTGAAAAGCTTCAAAAATTGGTCTCCTCAGTTCCAAAACGTTTACTGAGTGTTGTTAAAAGGAAAGGCCATGTAACACAGTGGTAAAAAATGACTATGTGACTACTTTTTTGCAATGTGTTGCTGCCATTAAATTCTAAGTTCATGATTATTTGCAAAAAAAAAACAAGTTTCTCAGTTCGAACATTAATAAAGGCCTACTGAAAGCCACTACTACCGACCACGCAGTCTGATAGTTTATATATCAATGATGAAATCTTAACATTGCAACTTAACATTGCAACTTAACTTATAAAGTACAATTTTAAAATTCCCGCCACACTTCCGGTTGAAAAACTCCTTTGGATATGATTTATGCGCGTGACGTCACAAAATCCACGGAAGTGGTTGGACCCTATCTGACCCGATATAAAAACCTCTTGTTTTCTTCGACAAAATTCCACAGTATTCTGGACATCTGTGTTGGTGAATCTTTTGCAATTTGTTTAATGAACAATGGAGGCTGCAAAGAAGAACGTTGTAGGTGGGATCGATCGGTGTATTAGCGGCTAAGTACAATACTTACAGCAACACAACAAGGACTACTTACTTAGCAGACGCCTAGCCGATGCTTGCCGCCAAACCCACGGATGAAGTCGATCGCTGGAACGCAGGTGAGCACGGCTGTTGATGGGAAGATGAGGGCTGGCTGGCGTAGGTGGAGCGCTAATGTTTTTATCATAGTTCTGTGAGGTCCGGTTGCTAAGTTGCTAAATTAGCCTTAGCGTCGTTAGCAACAGCATTGTTAAGCCTTACCAGGCTGAGAATTTTTAACCGTGTAGTTACATGTACATGGTTTAATAGTATTGTTGATCTTCTGTCTATCCTTCCAGTCAGGGGTTTATTTCTTTTGTTTCTATCTTCATTTGAGAACGATGCTATCACGTTAGCTCAGTAGCTAAGTGTGTCACCGATGTATTGTCGTGGAGATAAAAGTCACTTTAAATGTCCATTTCGCATGCTCGACTAGTATCCGAGGTGGTTTAAAATACAAATCCGTGATCCACAATAAAAAAAGGAGAGAGTGTGGAATCCAATGAGCCAGCTTGTACCTAAGTTACGGTCAGAGCGAAAAAAGATACGTCCATCACTGCCTCTCTAGTCCTTCACTGTAACGTTCCTCATCTACGAATCTTTCATCCTCGCTCAAATTAATGGGGTAATCGTCGCTTTGTCGCTCCGAATCTCTCTCGCTCCATTGTAAACAACGGGGAATTGTGAGGAATACTAGCTCCTGTGACGTCACGCTACTTCCGGTACAGGCAAGGCTTTTTTTTTTTATCAGCGAGCAAAAGTTGCGAACTTTATCGTCGATTTTCTCTACTAAATCCTTTCAGCAAAAATATGGCAATATCGCGAAATGATCAAGTATGACACATATAATGGATCTGCTATTCCCGTTTAAATAAAAACAAATCATTTCAGTAGGCCTTTAAATATCTTGTCTTTGCAGTCTATTCAATTGAATATAAGTTGACAAAGATTTGCAAATCATTGTATTCTGTTTTTATTTACCATTTACACAACGTCACTGCTTTTGAGTTGTGTACTTCAATGAAACTTTAAAGCTAAACTTTGTTGTTTTTAGTAAGATTCTTACAGTTGTTGGACTGCTAATGGCTCACTGTAAAGCCCCCGCTATAAATAACACACCGACGGCCCCTAAAACAACGACCCCGGGCGCCGGCAAGACAAACGACATCCATCCCCGCTCCGCGCTTTTAATCAGCTGGCGATAATTAACGCCACACTCCATTGGCCAAACAAACGTCTTTGCCAAGGTGCTCGTTGCTGTACAAGCCCCTCGCCTTGTTCCCAAAGACAAGATAACAAGCGTCTTTAATTGAGTTCACTTTGCGCATCCCAGACTTTGTCCTCGGCGACAGGAAGTTCACAACAGAGCCGGCTGGGCTGGAGGACGGCAGCGGCGGCGGTAAAACCTCCCGTATATTAAGTTTAGATGAAGTCGTCCCTCTGCGGGGTTTCTTATCTGCCGCTCGGCTTAATTACCTGCTTTAATTTTACATCTTTAAAAATGACCCCTCACGACGGTTTTAATTAAATGAACGCGTCACTTATCGCGGAGGGATCGGGGACGGCAACATGGCGAAAGGAAGAGTCGATGCTATCTGGTTACGGTAGGCGGGCGCGGCTGCAGAGATGCGGGAGATTCCAAGCGGGCCCATTAGACACGGCAGCCATGTCCACTTAGTCACGTGTAACGCTACGAGCTCGGAAGGCCCAAAAACAAAAAAAAAAAAAAAAAAGGAGGCACAGCAAACCAAAAATAGTCTCGCAGGCTGACAATTGTTTATGGCGCTCGGAGAATATTCCAGCGCGCCTGTCCGCATTTAATGGCCGATGTGTCAAGAGAGGCCATTACGGCAGCAGAAGCGCGGCACAGGCCCATTACGTATGGCTGCCGGCTGCTAATGTCTATTAGCAAGGTGACCAGAAGTGATTTTGCACTCGGCGGCTAAGTAGGGCGACGGCGGGGAAAAAGGGAGGGCGTCGCACAGGGGAGCGAGCGCCGGGGACGGACACGCCGGAGGACGGACAAAAACTCATTACGTGAAGGCGCGGGAGGAAGACGGTTAAGTGTTTATGTTGAAATGTACACGAGAGGGACGCGGGTGAGAAGTGTTAAATATAACCATAATTACATGCTTTATACCTTTACCTCATCCGCAAAGTGGACGGGGGGTTAATTGGATACTTGCAGAGAGGATGTTATTTCCGAAACTCCATTTTTTCTTTTTTTTTTGGTTTAAATAATGACTTGGAACGCATAAGAAATCGCCGTCGTCATTGTCGACGTCCAAAAACACAAAGTAGTTATGGACAACTACAGAACTGTTTATATAGTTTATTGTGGATGTTTAGGGCCCCGAGTGGTAAAAGCTGCAAAGGCCCTATTGCAGGGGTGTCGTCACTGAGGGCCACGTCTCGCAGATATGGCTGCCCTCAGAGGGCCACTTGTAACCGTGAATAATTTAGGACTGGAAATATAGGATTGTGGAGGGGGGTGTGGCCTGCGGGCCAGCAGGCCTGCCGCGGAACGGGGTGTGTCAGGACCGGCCTCGAAGACAGCGACAGGTGCGTAGATGGCCCAGGTGGGCCTTGTTATCTAATCACCTGTCACCTTTATTAGCAGCAGCCGTGAGGAAACGAGTTGATTATTACACATCTTTTACATACATAAAAAGATAAAAATGCAATAAAAAACTGGCAGCGTTACAGTGATTCTCAAACTGGACTCTCACTATTATGTTAGATCCACTATGGACTGGACTCTCACACTATTATGTTAGATCGATCCACTATGGACTGGACTCTCATTATTATGTTAGATCGATCCACTATGGACTGGACTCTCATTATTATGTTAGATCCACTATGGACTGGACTCTCACACTATTATGTTAGATCGATCTACTATGGACTGGACTCTCACTATTATGTTAGATCCACTATGGACTGGACTCTCACACTATTATGTTAGATCCACTATGGACTGGACTCTCACTATTATGTTGGATCCACTATGGACTGTACTCTCACTATTATGTTAGATCCACTAAGGAATGGACTCTCACAATATTATGTTAGATCCACTATGGACTGGACTCTCACTATTATGTTAGATCCACTATGGACTGGACTCTCACAATATTATGTTAGATCCACTATGGACTGGACTCTCACAATATTATGTTAGATCCACTATGGACTGTACTCTCACTATTATGTTAGATCCACTATGGACTGGACTCTCACTATTATGTTAGATTCACTATGGACTGGACTCTCACACTATTATGTTAGATCGATCTACTATGGACTGGACTCTCACTATTATGTTAGATCCACTATGGACTGGACTCTCACACTATTATGTTAGATCCACTATGGACTGGACTCTCACTATTATGTTAGATCCACTATGGACTGGACTCTCACAATATTATGTTAGATCCACTATGGACTGGACTCTCACAATATTATGTTAGATCCACTATGGACTGTACTCTCACTATTATGTTAGATCCACTATGGCCTGGACTCTCACTATTATGTTAGATCCACTATGGACTGTACTCTCACTATTATGTTAGATCCACTATGGACTGGTCTCTCACTATTATGTTAGATCCACTATGGACTGGACTCTCACAATATTATGTTAGATCCACTATGGACTGGACTCTCAAACTATTATGTTAGATCGATCTACTATGGACTGGACTCTCACTATTATGTTAGATCCACTATGGACTGGACTCTCACACTATTATGTTAGATCGATGCACTATGGACTGGACTCTCATTATTATGTTAGATCGATCCACTATGGACTGGACTCTCATTATTATGTTAGATCCACTATGGACTGGACTCTCACACTATTATGTTAGATCGATCTACTATGGACTGGACTCTCACTATTATGTTAGATCCACTATGGACTGGACTCTCACACTATTATGTTAGATCCACTATGGACTGGACTCTCACTATTATGTTGGATCCACTATGGACTGTACTCTCACTATTATGTTAGATCCACTAAGGAATGGACTCTCACAATATTATGTTAGATCCACTATGGACTGTACTCTCACTATTATGTTAGATCCACTATGGACTGGACTCTCACAATATTATGTTAGATCCACTATGGACTGGACTCTCACAATATTATGTTAGATCCACTATGGACTGTACTCTCACTATTATGTTAGATCCACTATGGACTGGACTCTCACTATTATGTTAGATTCACTATGGACTGGACTCTCACACTATTATGTTAGATCGATCTACTATGGACTGGACTCTCACTATTATGTTAGATCCACTATGGACTGGACTCTCACACTATTATGTTAGATCCACTATGGACTGGACTCTCACTATTATGTTAGATCCACTATGGACTGGACTCTCACAATATTATGTTAGATCCACTATGGACTGGACTCTCACAATATTATGTTAGATCCACTATGGACTGTACTCTCACTATTATGTTAGATCCACTATGGCCTGGACTCTCACTATTATGTTAGATCCACTATGGACTGTACTCTCACTATTATGTTAGATCCACTATGGACTGGTCTCTCACTATTATGTTAGATCCACTATGGACTGGACTCTCACAATATTATGTTAGATCCACTATGGTTTGGACTCTCACACTATTATGTTAGATCTACTATGGACTGGACTCTCACTATTATGTTAGATCCACTATGGACTGGACTCTCAAACTATTATGTTAGATCGATCTACTATGGACTGGACTCTCACTATTATGTTAGATCCACTATGGACTGGACTCTCACAATATTATGTTAGATCCACTATGGACTGGACTCTCACAATATTATGTTAGATCCACTATGGACTGTACTCTCACTATTATGTTAGATCCACTATGGACTGGACTCTCACACTATTATGTTAGATCGATCTACTATGGACTGGACTCTCACTATTATGTTAGATCCACTATGGACTGGACTCTCACACTATTATGTTAGATCCACTATGGACTGGACTCTCACTATTATGTTGGATCCACTATGGACTGTACTCTCACTATTATGTTAGATCCACTATGGAATGGACTCTCACAATATTATGTTAGATCCACTATGGACTGTACTCTCACTATTATGTTAGATCCACTATGGACTGGACTCTCACAATATTATGTTAGATCCACTATGGACTGGACTCTCACAATATTATGTTAGATCCACTATGGACTGTACTCTCACTATTATGTTAGATCCACTATGGACTGGACTCTCACTATTATGTTAGATTCACTATGGACTGGACTCTCACACTATTATGTTAGATCGATCTACTATGGACTGGACTCTCACTATTATGTTAGATCCACTATGGACTGGACTCTCACACTATTATGTTAGATCCACTATGGACTGGACTCTCACTATTATGTTAGATCCACTATGGACTGGACTCTCACTATTATGTTAGATCCACTATGGACTGGACTCTCACACTATTATGTTAGATCCACTATGGACTGGACTCTCACTATTATGTTAGATCCACTATGGACTGTACTCTCACTATTATGTTAGATCCACTATGGACTGGTCTCTCACTATTATGTTAGATCCACTATGGACTGGACTCTCACAATATTATGTTAGATCCACTATGGTTTGGACTCTCACACTATTATGTTAGATCTACTATGGACTGGACTCTCACTATTATGTTAGATCCACTATGGACTGGACTCTCAAACTATTATGTTAGATCGATCTACTATGGACTGGACTCTCACTATTATGTTAGATCCACTATGGACTGGACTCTCACAATATTATGTTAGATCCACTATGGACTGGACTCACACTATTATGTTGGATCCACTATGGACTGGACTCTCACAATATTATGTTATATCCACTATGGACTGGACTCTCACAATATTATGCTAGATCCACTATGGACTGGACTCTCACAATATTATGTTAGATCCACTATGGACTGGACTCACAATATTATGTTAGATCCACTATGGACTGGACTTTCACAATATTATGTTAGATACACTATGGACTGGACTCTCACTATTATGTTAGATCCACTATGGACTGGACTCTCATTATTATGTTAGATCCACTATGGACAGGACTCTCACTATATTATATTAGATCCACTGTGGACTGGACTCTCACAATATTATGTTAGATCCACTATGGACTGGACTCTCACAATATTATGCTAGATCCACTATGGACTGGACTCTCACAATATTATGTTAGATCCACTATGGACTGGACTCTCACAATATTATATTAGATCCACTATGGACTGGACTCTCATTACTATGTTAGATCCAGTATGGACTGGACTCTCACTATTATGTCAGATCCACTATGGACTGGACTCTCATTACTATGTTAGATCCAGTATGGACTGGACTCTCACTATTATGTCAGATCCACTATGGACTGGACTCTCACAATATTAAGTTAGATCCACTATGGACTGAACTATCACTATTATGTTAGATCCACTATGGACTGGACTCTCACTATTATGTTAGATCCACTATGGACTGGACTCTCATTACTATGTTAGATCCACTATGGACTGGACTCTCACTATTATGTTAGATCCACTATGGACTGGACTCTCATTACTATGTTAGATCCAGTATGGACTGGACTCTCACTATTATGTCAGATCCACTATGGACTGGATTCTCACAATATTATGCACGATCCACTCGACATCCATTGCACCGGTCCCCACATCTGCGGTCCCCTCCAAGTGTTCTCATTGTCATCCCATTGGGTTGACTTTTTTCTTGCCCTGATGTGGGATCTGAGCCGAGGATGTCGTTTGGACTTGTGCAGCCCTTTGAGACACTGGTGATTTAGGGCTGTATACGTAAACATTGACTGACGGTTGATCGACAACGAGCAAAGAGCCGCAATATGGTCAACATGGCTGCAACGGAGGCGACTGTTAGTACCGCGGGGTAAACAAAGCCATCGCAATGATGGAAGGGAAAAGAAGACAGCTGGAGCGTCCAAAAACAAGCAGTTAAACAAGGTGGCAGACAGTATTTTCTGCTGCTTAATAATTTAGTGAGGATTGAGGGCTGCTCTTTGCCTGCAAGCCAGTAAGCCTCCTGTGTTTGTGCTTGTCAGCTGCAATTTCCAAACACAGTGTTTTTCTAGCAAAAGGGGGCACCTTGCCCAGCCAAGGAATCCCAAAAGCACAGACCAAAAAAAAATTAAAATAAAATAAACAAGAGAAAAGCGCATCTCACTGCCAAACACATTAGCTCTCCTTCTGTATTTAAGCCTTTGTAAGACAGATCTGTGGCCCCTTCACTCAAACCCGGCACAGCTCATTGGCCAAGTTCTCGCCTCTGGAGGAGACTCCTCCGCTTGGTCTCTGACAGCCCCCCCTTGAACTCTGGAGAACCCTGGCGATAAAGTAGATTGATGAGTGGGCAATCGCTGTCTGCCAGATGCTGCTCTGGCCGCAGAATCTGGGCGGTTGCCAGAGGGAGTGGAGACTCGTTACAAACAAAAATATATGCGCTGCTCGCCAGACTGGGAACATTCTAAACAACTGCAGCAGGTCCCTAAAACTCTTGTTTGCATCCTTCTAAACAAGGGCCAGTTCTTGGATCACAACTGCGAAGAGTTCTGGTAAAACATTACTTGTGTGAATAAGTCTAAATATTTGATAATACAACCCATTTTTTCTTAATTGCCCCCAAACTCGCAACTTTACATATATTTTGGACAATCTGTGTCATTTTCGCCAATCAAAGGTGTCAAATTTCTGAAGAAAATGTGTTTGTTTCTTGTGTGGACAAAGTGGAACAATATATTAACTCTTTATTGCTCAAACAGCACAATTTATAGACCGACTTCCGGTTTCTGTCTACAGCGCAAAGCCTTCTGGGTAATGTAGTGTACACACCTTTACATCCTAGTTTAGAAGGGTTTATATATTTACTTAACCTTTATTGATCCAGGCTACGGATTTTTACTTGCAATGCAGACTTAGCGAAGAGACAGTATTTACATGTTAGATATGTTGATGTGTGATGATAATCGCTCATCGTCTCATTTACCAAGAAAAATTACCGCTTTAGATCATTCTCAAAATTGGTGCGTTAATTATAATTGTGACTCCTATTATTATCATTCACAGAACACTTTTCTACAGTCCATCTTAGATGAGCTCGGGCCCAGCGAAGCCGGCGGCGTTTCTGGGTGTTGTTGATAAATGGCTTTGGTTTTGCATAGTAAAGTTTTCACTTGCACTTACAGATGTAGCGACTAAACTGTAGTTACTGACAGTGGTTTTCTGAAGTGTTTCTCAGCCCATGTGGTGATATCCTTTACACACTGATGTCACTTTTTGATGCAGTACCGCCTAAGGGATCGAAGGTCCGTAACATCATCGCTTACGTGCAGCGATTTCTCCAGATTCTCTGAGCCTTTTGATGATATGACGGGCCGTAGATGGTGAAATCCCTCAATTTCTCGCAATAGCTGGTTGAGAAATGTTGTTCTTAAACAATTTGCTCGCGCATTTGTTGACAAAGTGGTGACTCTCGCCCCATCCTTGTTTGTGAATGACTGAGCATTTCATGGAAGCCGCTTTTATACCCAATCATGGCACACCCACCTGTTCCCAATTAGCCTGTTCAACCTGTGGGATGTTCCAAATAAGTGTTTGATGAGCATTCCTCAACTTTCTCAGTCTTTTTTGCCACTTGTGCCAGCGTTTTTAAAACATGTTGCAGGCATCAAATTCCAAATGAGCTAATATTTGCAAAAAATAACAATTTTTTCCAGTTCGAACTTGAAGTATCTTGTCTTTGCAGTCTATTCAATTGAATATAAGTTGAAAATGATTTGCAAATCATGTTATTCTGTTTTTATTTACCATTTACACAACATGCCAATGTCTGAATAATTGTATGTAAATTATCAAACAACTTTCCGTTCTCTGAGTTCCCAGTGTACAGATGAAAGCTGTCTTTGTTGCACCAAGCCAAAGGCTTGGAAAATTCCGCTGTGTACGATGGGAGGAGACGGGAGGGGTTATATATTGTGATCCAAGACTTGCCCAAGCTCGATCCAGGACCAGTCCAAGCCCGAGGCATCTTTTTATTTTATGTTAATGTGACCAAAAACAATGGGTGTTTACAAACCCCCCATTCCTTTAGAAACAGCTGTTGTTATGTAAACAGGGAAAATCCAAATAAAAAGAGGTGGCGTACGGTACAGCCCAGACATTTCTACTCAAATTGAGCCAAATTTAATTCTGTCTCTGTTTAATTCCTTGCTTCCTGTCTTGTTTAATAGATGTCATCAGTGTTTAAACCAGACAGCCAACTTCACTGGTTTTGGGGTTTTGTAAGACTTAAAAAAGAAATGGCCTGCAATAGCTAATTTCAGCCATTTGATGTCCAAAAATACAACTCGATGTGGTGCAAATCGGAAACGATACGCCTTTTTATCCGAGAAAAGGTAGATTTGTGCGCGTGCACCTGGTATTGTGCAACCCGACTGATGTGCGGATGTAACTCTGTCATCATGTTGCGTATCCAATAACCAGCACAAACCAAGGCGAGGTCTGGTGCTCTGATTGATAACCGTGAGGTGAAATTAAACACCGACATGAATCACGACCACTCGCATGTCATCAACTCGCCGATCTTAACTCCTGGCAGGTTTTTTTTTCTACTTGTTCTCCCCTTGTTGACATTCATGACTCTCAAACGGAGCGGAGAGCTTACGCGGCTGATTGCGCCGATTTGACAGCTGATAAATGAGGAAAGCGGAACACACATGAGTAGATTGGACGGCATTGTTCGCTAAATAACAAGATCCGTCTTCCTCTCCGCCTCCTTAATTATCCTCCCCGTTTATAATTACACGTGTGAAGGTCCCGAGGACAATCGCTGTTGCGATGTGCTGTCTTGCTCGCCGGAGTCGGATGAGATAGGCGGTGAGATGCCGCAGAGGCCGACGCCGCTCGTTAATGACGGCCGCCGCCTGTTCGTGTGCTCCCTTTCGCGCGACGCATTCGCTCGTTTTGCTCTTCATTAACGGCGCTAATGTGTGTTGTGGGGAAACTGGAGAGAGTTGACGTCGGTAGGCGGGCAGGTTGTGTGCGACTGTGTTTAACCCTTGTGTTGTCACGGCGGAGTTTTTGCAGCTTACTGCGAGGTTTGTTCTCCCGGGATGCAAACGGACTCTTCCGGACAAGGCTTGCAGGTAGGAACACATTTATTAATAGATAGATAGGTCTTTATTGTCATTGCACAAGTACAACAAAACTTTGTTTTCAGCACAAACCCGTTCAAGATTAGACAAACAAACAGTGTACAGGGTTACAGAACAGGAACGCTGATGGGTCGCCACAAGGCGCCCCGTAAAAGATGGGGAAAAAGGTAAAACGCTGGGGAAGGATGAGTAAAAAAAGACTGGGCTCCTAAGGAGAGTGGGAAAAAACCTCCATAGCAAAGCACTTATACATATTAAAACGTACATCTTGAGATATCTAGCAACAGAGGGAAGGGAGTGCGAGGTCATGATGGTAGGCCGCAGCTCTCAGGCGCTGACCATCCTTCCATCACCCCTATGGGATTTGCGTCGAGGGCGTTGGGTTGGGGGGTATGTGTGGCGTATATTTTTGTGGATGCATGTTTGTGTTGAAGCCTACAGTGTGTCACTGTTCCGCGGCCTTGATCTTGTGCAGCGGATAAGTCCAAAGTCAACAACAACATGTGTGTGTCCATGAGAGACAAGAAGGGAGTTTGTTGTGTCTTCGCCGCACTGTCCTTCGGGAGAGTCTCGAAGCCAGGGAAACAATCCAAGTTAGAATGTTTTGTATGCGAGTGGAAATAAAATTTGCTTTTCACTCTAAATTGTCTATGACTGGTCCTCAAAAATCCTGAATCCTTAATCTTCTCAAAACTCAAAGTACTACAAAAAACGGAAAACAAGGCCAAGGCACAACGCGCTGATCGCACTTGGAGCTAAACTAACACTTAGCATAAACTATAACAAGGAAAACTTACTAGCTGTGGCATGAACAAACAAAAACTTACGTATACAAGGCGTGAAGCGAACACTTGGCATAAACTTGGAATCAGACATGAACCGAACAATGACGCCAGGTCGACTGACTGGCAAAGGCGGGCTTAAATAGTGTCTCTTGATTAGAGCCAGGTGAGTGTCCCGAACAACAGAGGCAGGTGAAAATCATAAGTAACCATGGTGACTAAACTCAGGAGGTGCACAAACAGGAACTAAAGGAGTCCAAAACAAACAGAAAACACAAAACATGATCCGGACCACGGATCACGACATGTGTAATGTTCATATTGTTGTTACTCAGCCACGTTTGTGGGTCTGATGGACCCGTTGCGTTTTGAGGCTTTTAAGGCCTCACAACCAAACACTTTTATGTTAAAATACTGAACAGATTATCCCAATAAATATCTGTTCAGTATTTTAACATAAAAGTGTTTGATTGTGAGGCATTAAAAGCCACAAAATGCAACGGGTCCATCAGACCCACAAACGCTGGCTGAGTAACAACAATAAGAACGTTGCACGGAAAATGTCTCTGCCAGTTTCTGCATCCCACAGGGATTCTTCTTTTATGTTTCTGCACCTGCGGTTCCCACACAAGGTTGCAACATTGTTTGTCAACACTGTCTGCTCTCATTTTCTCGCACATTTGACCCTCTGATGTTCAGTGTACCTACACTCTGTCCTCCTCCTGTCTAGGCCTGCTGTGTGTGTGTGTGTGTGTGTGTGTGTGTGTGTGTGTGTGTGTGTGTGTGTGTGTGTGTGTGTGTGTGTGTGTGTGTGTGTGTGGTACACAGAACATCAATTTCCACACTTCTATTATCCCCGGGTCCAGTGGACCCGGACATCTTATATGTAATAGAAATGTGTAGGGGGGGGGTTGTATGGTGTGTGGTCATTAAATATGTATTCTGATATATGTTCTTCACAGAAAATGAGCCAAAGTCAGTGAGTCTCAGTTTGAAAAATGTATCAATTGTATCATTTTTCTTTTTAATAAAAAAAATGAAAACGGGTCCCACAGACCCGAACACCACACAAGGGTTAACCCTGTAACACCCCTTGTTGTAAAATTACAACGTTACCTTTAACCATCATAAAAAACAATCTGTTATATATATTTTTTTTAACCACATTTACATAGTCCTATTGTTCAGTCTCACAAGGCTATTGGATCGTGCATTTGTTTATAAGTCACGCCTTCTGGCCATGAACTCACAAACAAAATCTATTTGTTTCATTGGACTGGATTCATCAGATTCAAGTAATTGAAATGTCTTTTGTATTTTTTTGGGTTGTTATTACAATGTCTAGAGCATGTACATATGTAGTTATTGTGGAACAGATGCATCAAATTTCATTTAGAGCTTGTTATATAATTCACTGGTTGAATGTGGCAGTCAAAATAGCTGGCTTGTTGCAGTGGGCTCAAACAGGTTAAAATTCATTAATTGTGTAATTTTTCTTTTAATAAAAAAATGAAAAAAGGTTCCCACAGACCCGAACACCATATAAGGGTTAAAGAGAAAAGGAACAGCGGTGCCAACACCTTATTTATTACTTAGAACGATATCTTGTTTAGCAACAGGGGGTGTCCTGGTCCCCTATCAGCAAAAAGCAACTGGATTATGTCAGCCTGGACAGCATCTAAATGTCCTTCAGTAAGCACAAAAGGTTGGTATATTCTTCTATTTTAGTCATTTACAAAAGATAAACAGCTTAGCACACAATAGCACATACGTAATAAGTGTCCTTAATTGGACAATATTATGAATGGTAAATGGGTTATACTTGTATAGCGCTTGTCTACCTTCAAGCGCTTTGACACTATTTCCACATTCACCCATTCACACACTAATGGCGGGAGCTGCCATGCAGGGCCCTAACCACGACCCTTGTGTTTAGGGCCTGATTAGAGAGCTAGCTTCCACAGCTAGCGGGTCCATGACGATGACTTCTGTTTTGTTTGATTAGCCGTTTTGCTGCCGTGTTACAGACACCGTTAGGATACAATTAAAGGCCTACTGAAATGATTTTTTTTTAATTTAAACGGAAACAGCAGATCCATTCTATGTGTCATACTTGATCATTTCGCGATATTGCCATATTTTTGCTGAAAGGATTTAGTAGAGAAAATCGACGATAAAGTTCGCAACTTTTGGTCTCTGATAAAAAAAAAGCCTTGCCCCTACCGGAAGTAGCATGACGTTGTCAGTTGTTCACTTCCTCATATTTTCCTATTGTTTTCAACGCAGCTAGAGCTATTCGAACCGAGAAAGCGACGATTACCCCATTAATTTGAGCGAGGATGAACGATTCGTGGATGAGGAACGTTAGAGTGACGGACTAGAAAGCTGTGAATTACATATCTTTTTTCGCTCTGACCATAACTTAGGTACAAGCTGGCTCATTGGATTACACACTCTCTCCTTTTTCTATTGCGGATCACGGATTTGTATTTCAAACCACCTCGGATACTATATCCTCTTGAAAATGAGAGTCGAGAAGGCGAAATGGACATTCACAGTGACTTTTATCTCCACGACAATACATCGGCGAAGCTCTTTAGCTACTGAGCTAACGTGATAGCATCTGTCTCAAATGCAGATGGAAACAAAATAAATAAATCCCTGACTGGAAGGATAGACAGAAGATCAACAATACTATCAAACCAGGGACATGTAACCACACGGTTAATAATTCTCAGCCTGGCAAAGCTTAACAATGCTGTTGCTAACGACGCTAAGGCTAACTTAGCAACTTAGCAACCGGACCTCACAGAGCTATGATAAACACATTAGCGCTCCACCTACGCCAGCCAGCCCTCATCTGCTCATCAACACCCGTGCTCACCTGCGTTCCAGCGATCGACGGCGCGACGAAGGACTTCACCCCAACACAGATGCGAAGGCGGCTAGCATCGGCTGGCGCGTCTGCTATCCAAGTCAAAGTCCTTCTTGTTGTGTTGCTGCAGCCAGCCGCTAATACACCGATCCCACCTACAACTTTCTTCTTTGCAATCTCCATTGTTAATTAAACAAATTGCAAAAGATTCACCAACACAGATTTCCAGAATACTGTGGAATTATGAAATGAAAACAGAGCTTTTTGTATTGGCTTCAATGGGCTACCGATACTCCTGTTTCACTGGCTACGTCACGCGCATACGTCATCATCCAAAGGCGTTTTCAACCGGAAGTTTAGCGGGAAATTTAAAATTGCACTTTATAAGTTAACCCGGCCGTATTGGCATGTGTTGCAATGTTAAGATTTCATCATTGATATATTAACTATCAGACTGCGTGGTCGGTAGTAGTGGCTTTCAGTAGGCCTTTAAGCTATGTAAATAAACATTTCCAAAATATTTGTGTAAATAAATCATTTCACAGCGTATATATCTGTCGCTTATAGTCCAGTGCATCTATGGAAAAATAGTTTTTTCATCTAAAATTTAGTGGGTGCGGCTCTATAGTCCAGAGAATTGACATTGGTTATAGTCGCATATTACTTACATGTACAAAGTCTCCAAGGCAGAAGTGTGTTAAAAAGTCTCCAGTATCAAACGTAGCCGCATCATTTAATCTGGTGCGCCGTGAGCTTAACTTTAAACTGATTATTGTGGCCACTTGGTGTTGCCATAAAACACTTCGATTTAAAGACAGCATATGAATCCATTCCAGACGGTTAGTAATAAATAAGTTAAAGTTTTTCATACCTACTATTGTTCTCTGTTTGACTCCTTAACTTGATCAAACCTTTAACATGCCATAGTATAAAATGACACAAGCTGGTATGAGTAATGCGGATATCGTATCAGATCAGTACTCAAGCCTCCGTTATCGGAAGTGAAAAAGTTGTACGAGAACACTCCTTGTCAAAACATCTTGGACAATGACTATTTTACCATACGATGCTTATAAGATGCCCCGTCTGTCTCAGGACCAAAGACAAAAACATCGATGAAATATTGCACAAACCTTATTTTGTTTTCATAGTCAGTGAAAAAATGAGTAGATCGTAACAAAACTACATATTTCTTGCGTCGTTTTGCGTGATGGATGACCATTCTCTACACATTAGCATCACAACTCCTCTCATGTCCTTCGCTAGCACACCAATAAGCTTTCAGACATTTGTTTGCAGCGTCTCCCTGTAGTTTACCGATGCGTGTGTGAATGTCGGGAAGAAAAGCTCTGACTTGCTGGCGGAGAAGTCGTTTGCCAACATTCCGGGTCATTTTAAACTAAAAAAAAAGCCATAATTTAAGACTAAAAAATTTATTGAATCTAGGGTTGTACCGTATACCGGTACCGGTATAGTATCGTGGTACTAATGAATACAAAAATGGTACTATACTCTGTTTGAAAAGTCTCGGTCCCCGGGCATGACGGCGCGTCGTGACATTGCTGGTTTTGCAAGTATAGGAGCATGTTCGGCAGCACACAATCACAGAGTCTTTACAAGCAGACAGTGTAGACACAAAAGGGAGAACGGACGCATTTTGGTGTAAAAACTAACAATAAAGGTGAAGTTATAACACTGAAACGCCCTAAGGAATAGGGGCTTTAAGACATGGCTAGCTAGCTAGCGGCGGACGTCCATTGCAGTCAGCAGTGTTTTAGCTACTTCTAAATCACTAATCCTCGTCTCCATGGCGACAAATAAAGTAACTTTCTTACAAGTATCATCCCTGCAGGACGAGGAATAGCTAAACATGCTTCACTACACACCGTAGGAGGATACAATTGGTCACCGCTAACAGCAAGCTAGTATCGTCAATGTAAACAAATGCCATGGGTGGATCTACAACTGACATCCACTGTAATGATACCAAGTACAATAGCGTATCTAGTCGATACTACTATAATTACGTCAATATTTTTTATCGTCACAAAATATTTTGTCCTGTTTTTAAACTCAGGAAATACTGTATGTCCCTGGACACATGAGGACTTTGAATATGACCAATGTATGATCCTGTAACTACTTGGTATCGGATCGACACCTAAATGTGTGGTATCATCCAAAACTAATGTAAAGTATCAAAGAAGAGAAGAATAAGTGATTATTACATTTTAACAGAAGTGTGGACAGAACATGTTAAAAACAGAAAGTATGGATGGAAGAATGGATTAATAATCAATTTTTACAGCTTGTCCCTTGTAATTTTGACAAAATAGGATAGGAAATGACAATGTGTTACTGCATATGTCAGCAGACTAATTAGGAGTCTTTGTTTGCTTACTTACTACTAAAAGACAAGTTGTCTAGTATGTTTACTATTTTATTGAAGGACAAAATTGTTCTTAGATTGCAATTAGAAACATATGCTTACTGTACCCTAAGATTTCTTGTTAAAATAAAGTCAATAATGTCATTATTTTGTGGTGCCCCTTATTTAGAAAAGTACCGAAAAGTACCAGTACCAGTACTAAAATATTGGTATCGGGACAACACCAATTGAATCCTTGAAATTAAGATGCTATCCACTGTGAGAACATCAAAATGGTAGATGGCAAAAATGGTAGTAAGATAGACGCTGCATCTCTTCGAATGAGACATGGCAGCCAGCAAAACGAGTGGAGAAGAATGAGGGTCTACTGTCGGTCATGGTGAGGAGACCGAGGGTAGCAGGAAATTGGACCGTTGCAACAAAGTGGAGACTGCGGGATGAGCATCCAGAGCTAGCGACCTGTGAGTGACCATAAGTGATTTATGACACCAATAGTGGACCCAATAAAAAGAACAACCCCAGCATCAATTAAAGAGACCATCCGAAAGATGGCTTGGACACGTGCCAGCCCTTTATTGGACACCTCAAGGGAGGAGAAACCCAGAAACCTAGAGAGAACCACAGAAAATAAAACTCATGAGTAAGAGACTATCCTCTGAGACTGCCTCCAGAAAGGCTGATAGAGCCAGATGGAAATCCCTTGTTTTGCCTCAAGCGCCAGGTGGCCCCGAAGAGGACCGGCTGAGTGAGTCGTCCACCCCAAATACTAGAAAACCTGGTGGTACTTGGTTCTGCCAGTGGGCCAGACAGCTCTATCTCTCAGCCTTCACACTCAATTTCTGGTAGTTCTGCAAAATCCACAATATCACGGGCTGTAGACACTCTGGAGGCTGTCATTAGGGACGACACTGGCTGGGAACAGCCAGTGACCTGCGGGTCCTCAGGCAGGCCTTGTAATTCCATCTTAATGAAGCCGATGAATAAATGATTTGAGGAACTCTGCATTTACGAGTCTGATCCGCCATCAGCAAGCCTCCGTGGGGTGACGGGTAACCACTAGGGAGACCCCCACTCCTTGCTCCTTCTCCGTCCTTTTAACCTTCCCACTTTTTCAGTTTTTCCTTCTCACCTTCCACCCATTTCCTCCCCCGTCTTCACGGCCCTCTCAGCGTCTGAGGTGGCAGACGGTGAAGTAATTCGGACTGACTCATCCCGCCATAAACAAGCCGTGGGTGCTTGCATGCTTTTGGAAAAAAAATCACATTTTACATGCCCCTGATTGTTATTTTACCGGTTCTTGTTTGTCCTTCGTCTTCTTCCCACTGACCCGACTTTGGTAGGGGCGGGGGGTAAAGTGTAACGGAGAGATCCAGCAATCTCACTCTATGGACCAGCAAACAAAGATGACAGTAATAAAAAGAAGGGCCAATTGCTTTTTCATTTCATTTCCACTGGGAAATCAGGTGGAGGGAGGAATAAAGGAGCTATAATAATAAAGTTTAAGAAAAAAAAAAAAAAAAAATGGGGCCTATGGTTTTCCATTCCCTCAGCAAAGCAACATCCGCGGTGGACATCGCTCAGGGTCGCCCGCATTATTGCAGAGAAGGCAAGGCGCTATGAAGCAAGCGGTTGTGAACTTTACGAGTGAAAACATAAAGTCCCGAGCTCAGGACGGACCAAGTGCCGTTAAATCCAGCATGGATAAAACTGACAATATGTTGTGAGGATATCAAACATTTTTCTTTCCCTAAAACCCTCTTGGAAGATGAAACCCGAACACTTTTATTGTCTTCGCGCCGACGGTGAAGAAGGAGAGGCCAATGCGGGGGACAGAAAAATCCATTCACCGGAGAATCATCCTTTTTCTGCTGCCACAATTCTGTGGCAATTGGCAGAATCCTGAGAGTTTTTTTTTCAGTTATTAAAATGAATTGATGTAGCTGGGGGAAGGTATCGCAGAGCGCACCGTGGACAGGGTTGGCTTGTACGGCCACAACGACATGGTTATGTCGACCGGTTCTCATCAACGTGGTCGTTTGTTCTACTCTGATAGGCAGAATGATGTCTGCTAAGCTTCTATTCAGTGGTGAGGCAACGTGTGCGTTTGTCAACGTTTTAGTTCAGTGCAGCAGAATTGCAGCCCAGCTACCGTATTTTTCGGACTATAAGGTGCACTTATAATTCATACTTGCCAACCTTGAGACCTCCGATACCGGGAGGTGGGGGTTGGGGGGTGGCGCGGTCGGGGTGCAGCGGGGGGCGTGGTTGGGGGCGTGGTTAATAGGGGAGTATATTTACAGCTAGAATTCACCAACTCAAGTATTTCATACATACATACATACATACATATATATATATGAAATACTTGACTTTCAGTGAATTCTAGCTATATATATATGTATATATATATTTTATTATACATATAAATAAAATAAATACTTCAATTTCAGTGTTCCGGGGGCTATCCAGTAGATGGCAGTATTGTCCTGTTTAACTTCTCCTCCGTTCATGACTCGGCCACCGTGTTCAACGGAGAAGTCTGTTTTACAAAATGTACAGGCAACATAATGACATACCCCTTCCCCTTCGAACTGTCCTGGATGAACTGAAATTCTTGTTTCCATTCGTTTTGGAACGTGCAAGCGTATTTCTTCATCTTGCTCGTCGACGGCGTCGCCATGTCTGTAACTTACTCGTTCTTCTGCTTCGTCTCCTTGTTGTGTGCGCAGTTGTGCACTCTACTCTCTAAAAGCCGTAGATGTTATGACGTCATTGGGCAGGCAAGCTGTTTGTATTGTGGGAAAGCGGACGTGAGAACAGGCTGTCCCCACTCAGGTCCGCATTGAGCTGGAGGGGGCGTGGCCTCCAGCTCCGGCTGAATACCGGGAGTTTGTCGGGAGAACATTTCTGCCGGGAGGTTATCGGGAGAGGCGCTGAATACCGGGAGTCTCCCGCTAAAAACGGGAGGGTTTGGCAAGTATGTTATAATTAGAGATGCCCGATAATATCGTCCGATAAATGCTTTAAAATATAATATTGTAAATTATCGGTATCGCTTTTTTAATTATCGGTATGTTTTTTATTTTTTATTTTATTTATTTTTTAATTAAATCAACATAAAAAACACAAGATACACGTACAATTAGTGGACCAACCCAAAAAACCTCCCTCCCCCATTTACACTCATTCACACAAAAGGGTTGTTTCTTTCTGTTATTAATATTTCCGGTTCCTACATTATATATCAATACAGTCTGCAAGGGATACAGTCCGTAAGCACACATGATTGTGCGTGCTGCTGCTCCACTAATAGTACTAACCTTTAAACTCCTTCTATTTGTTTTTAAATGTCTAAACAACCTCGCGCCAACATATCTCTCCGACCTCCTTCAGCCTTACCGCCCCACCCGATCCCTAAGGTCAGCCGATCAGCCGCTACTAACGGTCCCTGACACAAGGCTGAAGCTTAGAGGTGACAGAGCTTTCGCCGCTGCTGCTCCCAAACTCTGGAACGACCTACCTCTGAGTGTTAGACAAGCCTCCTCTCTTCCTGTTTTTAAATCTCTCTTAAAAACATACTTTTATTCCATGGCTTTTAACACTGAGTGATATCCATCCTGCAATGGCGTCCCATAATACACCTGCTGTGAACCTGTTTTTATGTTTAATTGATTTTATTTTATTTATTTACTTTTTATCGTGTTCCGTTTGTGTTGTGTTGTGTGTGCTCAGTACTCGTATTATCTTTTAACCTGCCCATTGTACAGCACTTTGGCTACTAGTTTTTCTTTTTATTTATTTCTTTATTTTGATTTTATTTCTTTAATACACTGTAGCACTTTGAGATTGTTTACCCAATATAAAGTGCTTTTTACAAATAAAATCTATTATTATTATTATTATTATTTTTGCAGTGTATCGGTTCCCAGATACAGGTAATCTGTTCAAACGCACCCATCCGCACCGTTCTGCACCACCTTCCTGAGCCTGGAGAAGACACTGTAACAGCAGCGATGGAGTTGAATCCAATTGAACTCCCAGACACGCCTACAACGTGGAATAACGAGGAGAAAACATGATCAAGATTTGCATTAATTGCAGACTTGGCTGAAAACGAGCGACTGAGAGTGCAACCGAACACTTGATGCCTGATATCTTACCTAACGGGGGTGTCTTTCCCCTTCCCTTTCCTTGCATTGTTCTATGCAGCAGCATCATTATCATGCTCATTACCGCGGCACATAGTGCAGCTATGGATGCATGAACATCTCGCCTAATGGGCCACAATAAAGACACCACTTTCTTTGTTTTATGGCTCACTTTTCTAATGGCCTACTTGGCTTCCTTGCCTGCGCCCTCCAAGGAGCCATCCACATCTCTTTAAGATCCGCGATATTCTCAATGCACGCTTCCCTCCGGGGCCGCGTTTGCCCGCGTTCGCTCGACACCCCTCTTCCCTGGCAGCCAGGGTCTGCCCCGCGGTCGCCGGCGGCCCCTTCCTGTGCCTTCAGTTTCATTAGCAGGCCCCAGATGCTTCGCCGCTTACGAAATTACGAAGGGGCCAAAGCCAACCGCCTCCAGATGGGACCCATCTATATTCAGATGAGCCGTTTCCTCATATTCGGGAGCAATCCGCCCCGATGTCCTACAGTGTCGTCAACAAACATGCTGACAAACACAAACACGAGTGAGAACAAACAGATGCACGCTTTCGCAGTGGAAGCCACGCGCACGTGTCGTGCACACAATCAGGGCCTTGCAGGCAAACACACACACACACACACACACACACGAACACACATAGCTGTGAGGAAAAGTGTTTCCGTTGGTGCACCGCTGTCGGAGCTGTCGACTTAAGCCGTTGTAGCGTTTATCTTGTTTTGTTTTGTGGACACTGAGGCAGGAGATTTACCAAAAACGGCCATTTTGCAGATGCACGTGGAGAACCCCACCGCCGGCTTTGCGAGGTTTTCAAATCACATGGCGGCGTGTGAAGGAACGCACCAAAACATACTGCAGGTACAAAGTTGACATCCAGCCAGTATAGCTTATTTTTCAGACTATAAGGCACAATTAAAACCTCTAAAGCAGTGGTTCTTAATCTTGAACTTTCCCTGATTACATGGCAACCGCTGTTTCTAAGGGAGGGGGGTCGTAAACCGCCATCGCCTTTGATTACAAAACAGTTCAAGTCCTGCTACATCTTCGCTTTGTAGATCTCTGGTCAAGACAACATCTTTCTTTGGATTGCAATACATCAAAGAAACAGAACACCTCCGTGTTGCTTCCCATCCTACACAGTGGAGTTTTACAAGCCTTCTTCTTGGTAGGATCAAAGACAGCTTTTGTCTTCTCGCCGGGAACTCATGGCAACCCAAAGTTGTGTGATAACTTAGATACAATTCTGACACTCGGCTTGGGGGTTAAATCACCAAAAATGATAACCGGGCGCGGTCACCGCTGCTGCTCACTGCTCCCCTTACCTCTCAGGGGGGGTGGGTCAAATGCAGAGGGTCATTTCACCACACCTAGTGTGTGTGAGACTATCAGTGGTACTTTAACTTTAACTGAGTCCGCACTCCCGCCCTGGCCAGCAAAGCAGACATCAGTCCCAAGGAGTGTCCTAATGTGTCCTGTAAACACCTGACAGCGTGGCTTTGTAAAACCGCCGTGATACCCATAAGCCAGAAATTGGAGCCGTGGGGTCAGCTAACCATTGTGCTGAGCGCCACCAATAAGCTCCTGCAGCCCACCTAGCCCCGCAAACATTTTTTACGGGTGTTCTGCACAGAATCTGAAGAAACCACCACATGCTTCGGCTTGGGTTTGAAGTCCCAACCCGTTATTTT